>NC_052334.1:1554646-1839646 GCF_016432855.1 Salvelinus namaycush
ACAGGGATATGACACTATACAGGAATATAGACCTCGAACAGGGGATATGACACTATACAGTAAGATAGACCCTGACAAGGGATATGACACTATACAGGTAAGATAGACCCTGACAGGGGATATGACACTATACAGGTAAGATAGACCCTGACAGGGGATATGACACTACAGGTAAGATAGGACCCTGACAGGGGATATGACACTATACAGGTAAGATAGACCCGGACAGGGGATATGACACTATACAGGTAATATAGGCCCTGACAGGGGATATGACACTATACAGGTAAGATAGACCCTGACAGGGGATATGACACTATACAGGTAATATAGACCATGACAGGGGATATGCCACTATACAAGTAAGATAGGCCCTGACAGGGGATATGACACTATACAGGTAATATAGGCCCTGACAGGGGATATGACACTATACAGGTAAGATAGGCCCTGACAGGGGATATGACACTACACAGGTAATATAGACCCTGACAGGGTATATGACACTATACAGGTAAGATAGGCCCTGACAGGGGATATGACACTATACAGGTAAGATAGCCCTGACAGGGGATATGACACTATACAGGTAAACATAGACCCTGACAGGGGATATGACACATATACAGGTAATATAGACCATGACAGGGGATATGAACACCTATACAGGTAATATAGGCCCTGACAGGGGATATGACACTATACAGGTAAGATAGACCCTGACAGGGGATATGACACTATACAGGTAATATAGGCACTGACAGGGGATATGACACTATACAGGTAAGATAGATCCTGACAGGGGATATGACACTATACAGGTAATATAGACCCTGACAGGGGATATGACACTATACAGGTAATATAGGCCCTGACAGGGGATATGACACTATACAGGTAACATAGACCCCTGACAGGGGATATGACACTATACAGGTAATATAGACCCTGACAGGGGATATGACACTATACAGGTAATATAGACCCTGACAGGGGATATGACACTATACAGGTAATATAGACCCTGACAGGGGATATGACACTATACAGGTAATAGACCCGACAGGGGATATGACACTATACAGGTAAGATAGGACCTGACAGGGGATATGACACTATACAGGTAATATAGGCCCTGACAGGGGTATGACACTATACAGGTAAGATAGACCCTGACAGGGGATATGACACTATACAGGTAAGATAGGCGCTGACAGGGGATATGACACTATACAGGTAAGATAGACCCTGACAGGGGATATGACACTATACAGGTAATATAGACCCTGACAGGGGATATGACACTATACAGGTAATATAGGCCCTGACAGGGGATATAGACACTATACAGGTAATATAGACCCTGACAGGGGATATGACACTATACAGGTAATATAGACCCGACAGGGGATATGACACTATACAGGTAATATAGACCCTGACAGGGGATATGACACATACAGGTAAGATAGACCCTGACAGGGATATGACACTATACAGGTAAGATAGACCCTGACAGGGGATATGCCACTATACAGGTAAGATAGGCCCTGACAGGGGATATGACACTATACAGGTAATATAGACCCGAACAGGGGATATAACACTATACAGGTAATATAGGCCCTGACAGGGGATATGACACTATACAGGTAATATAGACCCTGACAGGGGATATGACACTATACAGGTAAGATAGACCCTGACAGGGGATATGCCACTATACAGGTAAGATAGGCCCTGACAGGGGATATGACACTATACAGGTAATATAGACCCTGACAGGGGATATGACACTATACAGGTAAGATAGACCCTGACAGGGGATATGCACTATACAGGTAATATGACCCTGACAGGGGATATGACACTATACAGGTAATATAGACCCTGACAGGGGATATGACACTATACAGGTAATATAGGCCCTGACAGGGGATATGACACTATACAGGTAAGATAGACCCTGACAGGGGATATGACACTATACAGGTAATATAGACCCTGACAGGGGATATGACACTATACAGGTAATATAGACCCTGACAGGGGATATGACACTATACAGGTAATATAGACCCTGACAGGGGATATGACACTATACAGGTAAGATAGACCCTGACAGGGGATATGACACTATACAGGATATAGAACCTGACAGGGATATGACACTTATACAGGTAATATAGACCCTGACAGGGGATATGACACTATAACAGGTTTATATAGACCCTGACAGGGATATGACACTATACAGGTAAGATAGACCCCTGACAGGGGATATGACACTATACAGGTAATATAGACCTGACAGGGATATGACACTATACAGGTAATATAGATCCTGACAGGGGATATGACACTATACAGGTAAGATAGACCCTGACAGGGGATATGACACTATACAGGTAATATAGATCCTGACAGGGGATATGACACTATACAGGTAATATAGACCCTGACAGGGTATATGACACTATACAGGTAATATAGACCCTGACAGGGGATATGACACTATACAGGTAATATAGACCCTGACAGGGGATATGACACTATACAGGTAATATAGATCCTGACAGGGGATATGACACTATACAGGTAAGATAGACCCTGACAGGGGATATGACACTATACAGGTAATATAGATCCTGACAGGGGATATGACACTATACAGGTAAGATAGACCCGACAGGGGATATGACACTATAAAGGTAATATAGACCCTGACAGGGGATATGACACTATACAGGTAAGATAGACCCTGACAGGGGATATGACACTATACAGGTAATATAGACCCTGACAGGGTATATGACACTATACAGGTAATATAGACCCTGACAGGGGATATGACACTATACAGGTAAGATAGACCCTGACAGGGGATATGACACTATACAGGTAATATAGCCTGACAGGGGATATGACACTATACAGGTAATATAGACCTGACAGGGGATATGACACTATACAGGTAAGATGACGACGGGGATATGACACTATACAGGTAATATAGGCCCTGACAGGGGATATGACACTATACAGGTAATATAGGCCCTGACAGGGGATATGACACTACACAGGTAAGATAGACCCTGACAGGGGATATGACACTATACAGGTAATATAGACCCTGACAGGGGATATGACACTATACAGGTAAGATAGGCCCTGACAGGGGATATAACACTATACAGGTAATATAGACCCTGACAGGGATATGACACTATACAGGTAATATAGACCCTGACAGGGGATATGACACTATACAGGTAAGATAGACCCTGACAGGGAATATGACACTATACAGGTAATATAGACCCTGACAGGGGATATAACACTATACAGGTAAGACAGGCCCTGACAGGGGATATGACACTATACAGGTAATATAGACCCTGACAGGGGATATCACTATAAGGTAAATGCCCTGACAGGGGATATGACACTATACAGGTAAGATAGACCCTGACAGGGGATATGACACTATACAGGTAATATAGACCCTGACAGGGGTATATGACACTATACAAGGTAATATAGGACCTGACAGGGGATATGACACTATAAGGTAATATAGACCCTGACAGGGGATTGACATATACAGGTAAGATAGACCCTGACAGGGATATGACACTATACAGGTAATATAGACCCTGACAGGGGATATGACACTATACAGGTAATTAGACCCTGACAGGGGATATGACACTATACAGGTATATAGACCCTGACAGGGATATGACACTATACAGGTAATATAGACCCTGACAGGGGATATGACACTATACAGGTAATATAGACCCTGACAGGGGATATGACACTATACAGGTAATATAGACCCTGACAGGGGATATGACACTATACAGGTAATATAGACCCTGAGAGGGGATATGACACTATACAGGTAAGATAGACCCTGACAGGGGATATGACACTATACAGGTAATATAGGCCCTGACAGGGGATATGACACTATACAGGTAATATAGGCCCTGACAGGGGATATGACACTATACAGGTAAGATAGGCCCCTGACAGGGGATATGACACTATACAGGTAAGATAGACCTGACAGGGGATATGCACTATACAGGTAATATAGGCCCTGACAGGGGATATGGACACTATACAGGTAATATAGACTCTGACGGGGATATGACACTATACAGGTAAGATAGGACCTGACAGGGGATATGACACTATACAGGTAATATAGGCCCTGACAGGGGGATATGACACTATACAGGTAATATAGACCCTGACAGGGGATATGACACTATACAGGTAATATAGGCCTGACAGGGGATATGACACTATACAGGTAAGATAGGACCTGACAGGGATATGACACTATACAGGTAATATAGACCTGAGAGGGGATATGACACTTACAGGTAATTAGACACCTGACAGGGGATATGACACTATACAAGTAATATAGACACTGACAGGGGATATGACACTATACAGGTAAATAGGACCCTGACGGGATATGACACTATACAGGTAAGATAGGACCCTGACAGGGGATATGACACTATACAGGTAATATAGACCCTGACAGGGGATAGACACTATACAGGTAAGATAGACCCTGACAGGGGATATGACATATACAGGTAAATATAGACCCGACAGGGGATATACACTATACAGGTAATATAGGCCCTGACAGGGGATATGACACTATACAGGTAATATAGACCTGACAGGGGATATGACACTATACAGTAATATAGACCCTGAAGGGGATATGACACTATACAGGTAATATAGACCCTGACAGGGGATATGACACTATACAGGTAATATAGGCCTGACAGGGTGATATGACACTATACAGTAAAGATAGACCTGACAGGGGATATGACACTATACAGGTAATAATAGGCCCTGACAGGGGATATGACACTATACAGGTAAGATAGGCCCTGACAGGGGATATGACACTATACAGGTAATATAGACCCTGAAGGGGATATGACACTATACAGGTAATATAGACCTGACAGGGGATATGACACTATACAGGTAATATAGACCCTGACAGGGGATATGACACTATACAGGTATATAGACCCTGACAGGGATATGACACTATACAGGTAATATAGGCCATGAATGGTAACTAAATGGAACTCTCTACCATCCCCCAGGTAAACCTAAATGGAACTCTCTACCATCCCCCAGGTAACTGAATGGAACTCTCTGCCATTCCTAGGTAACTAAATGGAACTCTCTACCATCACCAGGTAACTAAATGGAACTCTCTGCCATCGCCCAGGTAACAAATGGAACTCTCTACCATCACAGGTAACTAAATGGAACTCTCTGCCATCCCCCAGGTAAATAAATGGAACTCTCTACATCCCCAGGTAACTAAATGGAACTCTCTACCATCACCAGGTAACAAAATGGAACTCTCTGTCATCGCCCAGGTAACTAAATGGAACTCTCTACCATCCCCCAGGTAACTAAATGGAAACTCTCGCCATCACCAGGTAAACTAAATGGAACTCTCTACCATCCCCCAGGTAACTAAATGGAACTCTCTACCATCCCCAGGTAAACTAAATGGAACTCTCTACCATCACCAGGTAACTAAATGGAACTCTCTGTCATGCCCAGGTAACTAAATGGAACTTCTACCATCCCCCAGGTAACTAAATGGAACTCTCTACCATCCCCAGGTAACGAATGGAACTCTCTGCCATTCTAGGTAACTAAATGGAACTCTCTACCATCACCAGGTAACTAAATGGAACTCTCTACATCCCCAGGTAACTAAATGGAACTCTCTACCATCCCCCAGGTAACTAAATGGAACTCTCTGCCATCCCCCAGGTAACTAAATGGAACTCTCTACCATCCCCCAGGTAACTAAATGGAACTCTCTACCATCACCAGGTAACTAAATGGAACTCTCTGTCATCGCCCAGGTAACTAAATGGAACTCTCTACCATCCCCCAGGTAACTAAATGTAACTCTCTACCATCCCCCAGGTAACTGAATGGAACTCTCTGCCATTCCTAGGTAACTAAATGGAACTCTCTACCATCACCAGGTAACTAAATGGAACTCTCTGCCATCGCCCAGGTAACAACATGGAACTCTCTACCATCACCAGGTAACTAAATGGAACTCTCTGTCATCGCCCAGGTAACTAAATGGAACTCTCTACCATCCCCCAGGTAACTAAATGGAACTCTCTACCATCCCCAGGTAACTAAATGGAACTCTCTGCCATCCCCCAGGTAACTAAATGGAACTCTCTACCATCCCCCGGGTAACTAAATGGAACTCTCTACCATCACCAGGTAACTAAATGGAACTCTCTACCATCCCCCAGGTAACTAAATGGAACTCTCTACCATCCCCCAGGTAACTAAATGGAACTCTCTGCCATCCCCCAGGTAACTAAATGGAACTCTCTACCATCCCCCAGGTAACTAAATGGACCTCTCTACCATCACCAGGTAACTAAATGGAACTCTCTGTCATCGCCCAGGTAACTAAATGGAACTCTCTACAATCCCCCAGGTAACTAAATGTAACTCTCTACCATCCCCCAGGTAACTGAATGGAACTCTCTGCCATTCCTAGGTAACTAAATGGAACTCTCTACCATCACCAGGTAACTAAATGGAGCTCTCTGCCATCGCCCAGGTAACAAAATGGAGCTCTCTGCCATCGCCCAGGTAACAAAATGGAACTCTCTACCATCCCCCAGGTAACTAAATGGAACTCTCTGCCATCCCCCAGGTAACTAAATGGAACTCTCTGCCATCCCCCAGGTAACTAAATGGAACTCTCTACCATCCCCCAGGTAACTAAATGGAACTCTCTACCATCCCCCAGGTAACTAAATGGAACTCTCTGCCATCACCAGGTAACTAAATGGAACTCTCTACCATCCCCCAGGTAACTAAATGGAACTCTCTACCATCCCCCAGGTAACTAAATGGAACTCTCTACCATCACCAGGTAACTAAATGGAACTCTCTGTCATCGCCCAGGTAACTAAATGGAACTCTCTACCATCCCCCAGGTAACTAAATGGAACTCTCTACCATCCCCCAGGTAACTGAATGGAACTCTCTGCCATTCCTAGGTAACTAAATGGAACTCTCTACCATCACCAGGTAACAAAATGGAACTCTCTACCATCACCAGGTAACTAAATGGAACTCTCTGCCATCCCCCAGGTAACTAAATGGAACTCTCTACCACCCCCCAGGTAACTAAATGGAACTCTCTACCATCCCCCAGGTAAATAAATGGAACTCTCTACCATCCCCCAGTTAACTAAATGGAACTCTCTACCATCCCCCAGGTAAATAAATGGAACTCTCTACCATCACCAGGTAACTAAATGGAACTCTCTGCCATCCCCCAGGTAAATAAATGGAACTCTCTGCCATCACCAGGTAACTAAATGGAACTCTCTAACATCCCCCAGGTAACTAAATGGAACTCTCTACCATCCCCCAGGTAACTAAATGGAACTCTCTACCATCACCAGGTAACTAAATGGAACTCTCTGTCATCGCCCAGGTAACTAAATGGAACTCTCTACCATCCCCCAGGTAACTAAATGGAACTCTCTACCATCCCCCAGGTAACTGAATGGAACTCTCTGCCATTCCTAGGTAACTAAATGGAACTCTCTACCATCCCCCAGGTAACTAAATGGAACTCTCTGCCATCGCCCAGGTAACAAAATGGAACTCTCTACCATCACCAGGTAACTAAATGGAACTCTCTGTCATCGCCCAGGTAACTAAATGGAACTCTCTACCATCCCCCAGGTAACTAAATGGAACTCTCTACCATCCCCCAGGTAACTAAATGGAACTCTCTGCCATCCCCCAGGTAACTAAATGGAACTCTCTACCATCCCCCGGGTAACTAAATGGAACTCTCTACCATCACCAGGTAACTAAATGGAACTCTCTACCATCCCCCAGGTAACTAAATGGAACTCTCTACCATCCCCCAGGTAACTAAATGGAACTCTTTGCCATCCCCCAGGTAACTAAATGGAACTCTCTACCATCCCCCAGGTAACTAAATGGAACTCTCTACCATCACCAGGTAACTAAATGGAACTCTCTGTCATCGCCCAGGTAACTAAATGGAACTCTCTACAATCCCCCAGGTAACTAAATGTAACTCTCTACCATCCCCCAGGTAACTGAATGGAACTCTCTGCCATTCCTAGGTAACTAAATGGAACTCTCTACCATCACCAGGTAACTAAATGGAGCTCTCTGCCATCGCCCAGGTAACAAAATGGAGCTCTCTGCCATCGCCCAGGTAACAAAATGGAACTCTCTACCATCACCATGTAACTAAATGGAACTCTCTGCCATCCCCCAGGTAACTAAATGGAACTCTCTACCATCCCCCAGGTAACTAAATGGAACTCTCTACCATCCCCCAGGTAACTAAATGGAACTCTCTGCCATCCCCCAGGTAACTAAATGGAACTCTCTACCATCCCCCGGGTAACTAAATGGAACTCTCTACCATCACCAGGTAACTAAATGGAACTCTCTACCATCCCCCAGGTAACGAAATGGAACTCTCTACCATCCCCCAGGTAACTAAATGGAACTCTCTGCCATCCCCCAGGTAACTAAATGGAACTCTCTACCATCCCCCAGGTAACTAAATGGAACTCTCTACCATCCCCCAGGTAACTAAATGGAACTCTCTACCATCCCCCAGGTAACTAAATGGAACTCTCTACCATCCCCCAGGTAACTAAATGGAACTCTCTACCATCACCAGGTAACTAAATGGAACTCTCTGTCATCGCCCAGGTAACTAAATGGAACTCTCTACCATCCCCCAGGTAACTAAATGGAACTCTCTACCATCCCCCAGGTAACTGAATGGAACTCTCTGCCATTCCTAGGTAACTAAATGGAACTCTCTACCATCACCAGGTAACTAAATGGAACTCTCTGCCATCGCCCAGGTAACAAAATGGAACTCTCTACCATCACCAGGTAACTAAATGGAACTCTCTGCCATCCCCCAGGTAAATAAATGGAACTCTCTACCATCCCCCAGGTAACTAAATGGAACTCTCTACCATCACCAGGTAACAAAATGGAACTCTCTGTCATCGCCCAGGTAACTAAATGGAACTCTCTACCATCCCCCAGGTAACTAAATGGAACTCTCTGCCATCACCAGGTAACTAAATGGAACTCTCTACCATCCCCCAGGTAACTAAATGGAACTCTCTACCATCCCCCAGGTAACTAAATGGAACTCTCTACCATCACCAGGTAACTAAATGGAACTCTCTGTCATCGCCCAGGTAACTAAATGGAACTCTCTACCATCCCCCAGGTAACTAAATGGAACTCTCTACCATCCCCCAGGTAACTGAATGGAACTCTCTGCCATTCCTAGGTAACTAAATGGAACTCTCTACCATCACCAGGTAACTAAATGGAACTCTCTACCATCCCCCAGGTAACTAAATGGAACTCTCTACCATCCCCCAGGTAACTAAATGGAACTCTTTGCCATCCCCCAGGTAACTAAATGGAACTCTCTACCATCCCCCAGGTAACTAAATGGAACTCTCTACCATCACCAGGTAACTAAATGGAACTCTCTGTCATCGCCCAGGTAACTAAATGGAACTCTCTACAATCCCCCAGGTAACTAAATGTAACTCTCTACCATCCCCCAGGTAACTGAATGGAACTCTCTGCCATTCCTAGGTAACTAAATGGAACTCTCTACCATCACCAGGTAACTAAATGGAGCTCTCTGCCATCGCCCAGGTAACAAAATGGAGCTCTCTGCCATCGCCCAGGTAACAAAATGGAACTCTCTACCATCACCATGTAACTAAATGGAACTCTCTGCCATCCCCCAGGTAACTAAATGGAACTCTCTACCATCCCCCAGGTAACTAAATGGAACTCTCTACCATCCCCCAGGTAACTAAATGGAACTCTCTGCCATCCCCCAGGTAACTAAATGGAACTCTCTACCATCCCCCGGGTAACTAAATGGAACTCTCTACCATCACCAGGTAACTAAATGGAACTCTCTACCATCCCCCAGGTAACTAAATGGAACTCTCTACCATCCCCCAGGTAACTAAATGGAACTCTCTGCCATCCCCCAGGTAACTAAATGGAACTCTCTACCATCCCCCAGGTAACTAAATGGAACTCTCTACCATCCCCCAGGTAACTAAATGGAACTCTCTACCATCCCCCAGGTAACTAAATGGAACTCTCTACCATCCCCCAGGTAAATAAATGGAACTCTCTACCATCCCCCAGGTAACTAAATGGAACTCTCTACCATCCCCCAGGTAACTAAATGGAACTCTCTACCATCACCAGGTAACTAAATGGAACTCTCTGTCATCGCCCAGGTAACTAAATGGAACTCTCTACCATCCCCCAGGTAACTAAATGGAACTCTCTACCATCCCCCAGGTAACTGAATGGAACTCTCTGCCATTCCTAGGTAACTAAATGGAACTCTCTACCATCACCAGGTAACTAAATGGAACTCTCTGCCATCGCCCAGGTAACAAAATGGAACTCTCTACCATCACCAGGTAACTAAATGGAACTCTCTGCCATCCCCCAGGTAAATAAATGGAACTCTCTACCATCCCCCAGGTAACTAAATGGAACTCTCTACCATCACCAGGTAACAAAATGGAACTCTCTGTCATCGCCCAGGTAACTAAATGGAACTCTCTACCATCCCCCAGTTAACTAAATGGAACTCTCTACCATCCCCCAGGTAACTAAATGGAACTCTCTAGCATCCCCCAGGTAACTAAATGGAACTCTCTACCATCCCCCAGGTAACTAAATGGAACTCTCTACCATCCCCCAGGTAACTAAATGGAACTCTCTACCATCCCCCAGGTAACTAAATGGAACTCTCTGCCATCCCCCAGGTAACTAAATGGAACTCTCTGCCCTCCCCCAGGTAACTAAATGGAACTCGCTACCATCCCCCAGGTAACTAAATGGAACTCTCTACCATCCCCCAGGTAACTAAATGGAACTCTCTACCATCCCCCAGGTAACTAAATGGAACTCTCTGCCATCCCCCAGGTAACTAAATGGAACTTTCTGCCATCCCCCAGGTAACTAAATGGAACTCTCTGCCATCCCCCAGGTAACTAAATGGTACTCTCTACCATCCCCCAGGTAACTAAATGGAACTCTCTACCATCCCCCAGGTAACTAAATGGAACTCTCTGCCATCACCAGGTAACTAAATGGAACTCTCTAACATCCCCCAGGTAACTAAATGGAACTCTCTACCATCCCCCAGGTAACTAAATGGAACTCTCTACCATCACCAGGTAACTAAATGGAACTCTCTGTCATCGCCCAGGTAACTAAATGGAACTCTCTACCATCCCCCAGGTAACTAAATGGAACTCTCTACCATCCCCCAGGTAACTGAATGGAACTCTCTGCCATTCCTAGGTAACTAAATGGAACTCTCTACCATCACCAGGTAACTAAATGGAACTCTCTGCCATCGCCCAGGTAACAAAATGGAACTCTCTACCATCACCAGGTAACTAAATGGAACTCTCTGCCATCCCCCAGGTAACTAAATGGAACTCTCTACCATCCCCCAGGTAACTAAATGGAACTCTCTACCATCCCCCAGGTAAATAAATGGAACTCTCTACCATCCCCCAGGTAAATAAATGGAACTCTCTACCATCCCCCAGGTAAATAAATGGAACTCTCTACCATCCCCCAGTTAACGAAATGGAACTCTCTACCATCCCCCAGGTAAATAAATGGAACTCTCTACCATCACCAGGTAACTAAATGGAACTCTCTGCCATCGCCCAGGTAACAAAATGGAACTCTCTACCATCGCCCAGGTAACTAAATGGAACTCTCTGCCATCCCCCAGGTAAATAAATGGAACTCTCTGCCATCACCAGGTAACTAAATGGAACTCTCTAACATCCCCCAGGTAACTAAATGGAACTCTCTACCATCCCCCAGGTAACTAAATGGAACTCTCTACCATCACCAGGTAACTAAATGGAACTCTCTGTCATCGGCCAGGTAACTAAATGGAACTCTCTACCATCCCCCCGGTTAACTGAATGGAACTCTCTGCCATTCCTAGGTAACTAAATGGAACTCTCTACCATCACCAGGTAACTAAATGGAACTCTCTGCCATCGCCCAGGTAACAAAATGGAACTCTCTACCATCACCAGGTAACTAAATGGAACTCTCTGCCATCCCCCAGGTAACTAAATGGAACTCTCTACCATCCCCCAGGTAACTAAATGGAACTCTCTACCATCCCCCAGGTAACTAAATGGAACTCTCTGCCATCCCCCAGGTAACTAAATGGAACTCTCTACCATCCCCCGGGTAACTAAATGGAACTCTCTACCATCACCCAGGTAACTAAATGGAACTCTCTACCATCCCCCAGGTAACTAAATGGAACTCTCTGCCATCCCCCAGGTAACTAAATGGAACTCTCTACCATCCCCCAGGTAACTAAATGGAACTCTCTACCATCCCCCAGGTAACTAAATGGAACTCTCTACCATCCCCCAGGTAACTAAATGGAACTCTCTACCATCCCCCAGGTAAATAAATGGAACTCTCTACCATCCCCCAGTTAACTAAATGGAACTCTCTACCATCCCCCAGGTAAATAAATGGAACTCTCTACCATCCCCCAGTTAACTAAATGGAACTCTCTGCCATCCCCCAGGTAACTAAATGGAACTCTCTACCATCCCCCAGGTAACTAAATGGAACTCTCTGCCATCCCCCAGGTAACTAAATGGAACTCGCTACCATCCCCCAGGTAACTAAATTGAACTCTCTACCATCCCCCAGGTAACTAAATGGAACTCTCTACCATCCCCCAGGTAACTAAATGGAACTCTCTACCATCCCCCAGGTAACTAAATGGAACTCTCTGCCATCCCCCAGGTAACTAAATGGAACTCTCTGCCATCCCCCAGGTAACTAAATGGAACTCGCTACCATCCCCCAGGTAACTAAATGGAACTCTCTACCATCCCCCAGGTAACTAAATGGAACTCTCTACCATCCCCCAGGTAACTAAATGGAACTCTCTACCATCCCCCAGGTAACTAAATGGAACTCTCTACCATCCCCCAGGTAACTAAATGGAACTCTCTGCCATCCCCCAGGTAACTAAATGGAACTCTCTGCCCTCCCCCAGGTAACTAAATGGAACTCGCTACCATCCCCCAGGTAACTAAATGGAACTCTCTACCATCCCCCAGGTAACTAAATGGAACTCTCTACCATCCCCCAGGTAACTAAATGGAACTCTCTGCCATCCCCCAGGTAACTAAATGGAACTTTCTGCCATCCCCCAGGTAACTAAATGGAACTCTCTGCCATCCCCCAGGTAACTAAATGGTACTCTCTACCATCCCCCAGGTAACTAAATGGAACTCTCTACCATCCCCCAGGTAACTAAATGGAACTCTCTGCCATCACCAGGTAACTAAATGGAACTCTCTAACATCCCCCAGGTAACTAAATGGAACTCTCTACCATCCCCCAGGTAACTAAATGGAACTCTCTACCATCACCAGGTAACTAAATGGAACTCTCTGTCATCGCCCAGGTAACTAAATGGAACTCTCTACCATCCCCCAGGTAACTAAATGGAACTCTCTACCATCCCCCAGGTAACTGAATGGAACTCTCTGCCATTCCTAGGTAACTAAATGGAACTCTCTACCATCACCAGGTAACTAAATGGAACTCTCTGCCATCGCCCAGGTAACAAAATGGAACTCTCTACCATCACCAGGTAACTAAATGGAACTCTCTGCCATCCCCCAGGTAACTAAATGGAACTCTCTACCATCCCCCAGGTAACTAAATGGAACTCTCTACCATCCCCCAGGTAAATAAATGGAACTCTCTACCATCCCCCAGGTAAATAAATGGAACTCTCTACCATCCCCCAGGTAAATAAATGGAACTCTCTACCATCCCCCAGTTAACGAAATGGAACTCTCTACCATCCCCCAGGTAAATAAATGGAACTCTCTACCATCACCAGGTAACTAAATGGAACTCTCTGCCATCGCCCAGGTAACAAAATGGAACTCTCTACCATCGCCCAGGTAACTAAATGGAACTCTCTGCCATCCCCCAGGTAAATAAATGGAACTCTCTGCCATCACCAGGTAACTAAATGGAACTCTCTAACATCCCCCAGGTAACTAAATGGAACTCTCTACCATCCCCCAGGTAACTAAATGGAACTCTCTACCATCACCAGGTAACTAAATGGAACTCTCTGTCATCGGCCAGGTAACTAAATGGAACTCTCTACCATCCCCCCGGTTAACTGAATGGAACTCTCTGCCATTCCTAGGTAACTAAATGGAACTCTCTACCATCACCAGGTAACTAAATGGAACTCTCTGCCATCGCCCAGGTAACAAAATGGAACTCTCTACCATCACCAGGTAACTAAATGGAACTCTCTGCCATCCCCCAGGTAACTAAATGGAACTCTCTACCATCCCCCAGGTAACTAAATGGAACTCTCTACCATCCCCCAGGTAACTAAATGGAACTCTCTGCCATCCCCCAGGTAACTAAATGGAACTCTCTACCATCCCCCGGGTAACTAAATGGAACTCTCTACCATCACCCAGGTAACTAAATGGAACTCTCTACCATCCCCCAGGTAACTAAATGGAACTCTCTGCCATCCCCCAGGTAACTAAATGGAACTCTCTACCATCCCCCAGGTAACTAAATGGAACTCTCTACCATCCCCCAGGTAACTAAATGGAACTCTCTACCATCCCCCAGGTAACTAAATGGAACTCTCTACCATCCCCCAGGTAAATAAATGGAACTCTCTACCATCCCCCAGTTAACTAAATGGAACTCTCTACCATCCCCCAGGTAAATAAATGGAACTCTCTACCATCCCCCAGTTAACTAAATGGAACTCTCTGCCATCCCCCAGGTAACTAAATGGAACTCTCTACCATCCCCCAGGTAACTAAATGGAACTCTCTGCCATCCCCCAGGTAACTAAATGGAACTCGCTACCATCCCCCAGGTAACTAAATTGAACTCTCTACCATCCCCCAGGTAACTAAATGGAACTCTCTACCATCCCCCAGGTAACTAAATGGAACTCTCTACCATCCCCCAGGTAACTAAATGGAACTCTCTGCCATCCCCCAGGTAACTAAATGGAACTCTCTGCCATCCCCCAGGTAACTAAATGGAACTCGCTACCATCCCCCAGGTAACTAAATGGAACTCTCTACCATCCCCCAGGTAACTAAATGGAACTCTCTACCATCCCCCAGGTAACTAAATGGAACTCTCTACCATCCCCCAGGTAACTAAATGGAACTCTCTACCATCACCAGGTAACTAAATGGAACTCTCTACCATCCCCCAGGTAACTAAATGGAACTCTCTACCATCCCCCAGGTAACTAAATGGAACTCTCTACCATCCCCCAGGTAACTAAATGGAACTCTCTACCATCCCCCAGGTAAATAAATGGAACTCTCTACCATCCCCCAGTTAACTAAATGGAACTCTCTACCATCCCCCAGGTAAATAAATGGAACTCTCTACCATCCCCCAGTTAACTAAATGGAACTCTCTGCCATCCCCCAGGTAACTAAATGGAACTCTCTACCATCCCCCAGGTAACTAAATGGAACTCTCTGCCATCCCCCAGGTAACTAAATGGAACTCGCTACCATCCCCCAGGTAACTAAATGGAACTCTCTACCATCCCCCAGGTAACTAAATGGAACTCTCTACCATCCCCCAGGTAACTAAATGGAACTCTCTGCCATCCCCATGGTAACTAAATGGAACTCTCTGCCATCCCCCAGGTAACTAAATGGAACTCGCTACCATCCCCCAGGTAACTAAATGGAACTCTCTACCATCCCCCAGGTAACTAAATGGAACTCTCTACCATCCCCCAGGTAACTAAATGGAACTCTCTACCATCCCCCAGGTAACTAAATGGAACTCTCTGCCATCCCCCAGGTAACTAAATGGAACTCTCTGCCATCCCCCAGGTAACTAAATGGAACTCTCTGCCATCCCCCAGGTAACTAAATGGAACTCTCTACCATCCCCCAGGTAACTAAATGGAACTCTCTACCATCCCCCAGGTAACTAAATGGAACTCTCTGCTATCACCAGGTAACTAAATGGAACTCTCTACCATCCCCCAGGTAACTAAATGGAACTCTCTACCATCCCCCAGGTAACTAAATGGAACTCTCTACCATCACCAGGTAACTAAATGGAACTCTCTGTCATCGCCCAGGTAACTAAATGGAACTCTCTACCATCCCCCAGGTAACTAAATGGAACTCTCTACCATCCCCCAGGTAACTGAATGGAACTCTCTGCCATTCCTAGGTAACTAAATGGAACTCTCTACCATCGCCAGGTAACTAAATGGAACTCTCTGCCATCGCCCAGGTAACAAAATGGAACTCTCTACCATCACCAGGTAACTAAATGGAACTCTCTGCCATCCCCCAGGTAACTAAATGGAACTCTCTACCATCCCCCAGGTAACTAAATGGAACTCTCTACCATCACCAGGTAACTAAATGGAACTCTCTGTCATCGCCCAGGTAACTAAATGGAACTCTCTACCATCCCCCAGGTAACTAAATGGAACTCTCTACCATCCCCCAGGTAACTGAATGGAACTCTCTGCCATTCCTAGGTAACTAAATGGAACTCTCTACCATCACCAGGTAACTAAATGGAACTCTCTGCCATCGCCCAGGTAACAAAATGGAACTCTCTACCATCACCAGGTAACTAAATGGAACTCTCTGCCATCCCCCAGGTAACTAAATGGAACTCTCTACCATCCCCCAGGTAACTAAATGGAACTCTCTACCATTCCCCAGGTAACTTAATGGAACTCTCTGCCATCCCCCAGGTAACTAAATGGAACTCTCTACCATCCCCCGGGTAACTAAATGGAACTCTCTACCATCACCAGGTAACTAAATGGAACTCTCTACCATCCCCCAGGTAACTAAATGGAACTCTCTACCATCCCCCAGGTAACTAAATGGAACTCTCTACCATCCCCCAGGTAACTAAATGGAACTCTCTACCATCCCCCAGGTAACTCAAGTTAGCAATAAAACCAGATTCAAAAACCAGATAAAAGAACGGGGACTGTGAAGACACACCTTTTTATGCATTTTGTATGTGATACCATCAGACTGTTCAACAGCCATCACTAACACAGAGAGGCCGCCTACATACAAACATGAAATCATTGGCCACTTTAATAAATGGATCACTAGTCACTTTAATAATGTTTACATATCTCGCATTTTATACCATCTATTGCATCTTGTCTATGCCGCTCGGCCATCGCTCATCCATATATTTATAAGTATATATTCTTATTCCAATCCTTTACTTAGATTTGCGTGCATTAGGTAGTTGTTGTGGAATTGTTAGATGACATGTTAGATATTGCTGCACTGCCGGACCTAGAAGCACAAGCATTTCACTACACTCGCAATAACATCTGCTAACCATGTGTATGTGATCAATAAAATGTGATTTGACTTACTGTCATATATGGTTGTCTTGCCTGGCTATCCTAAGATTAATACACTAGCTGTAAGTCGCAATGGATGGGAGGGTCTGCTGAATGACTAAATTGTAATGTAAATGTAGTGCTGCGAATATTTCTGTATATTATGTATTTTATTTTTGTGTTTGTTTCCTGTTTAGACCCCAGGATGAGTAGCCGTTGCCTTAGCAGCAGCTCATTAGGGATCCTAATAAATACACCAAGTCCTTACATACAGTTATTTTAGCATGGGGCAAACTCCCCCACCAATTTTTTAAATATTTTTTTACAAAAATGTAGATGCATGCCAGCAAAGCCACAACACAACACTAAACAATACATTAATTGCACTATAACGGCGACAAGCGGTGCCTCGAAACGTTTTTAAAAAACACATCTGATATGGCTGCCCATATCTCCCTGGCGTATTACATCATTCATGCAGCAGCACGGCAGACATTTTGGGACTCACCTTGTTGTGCGCGCGACGGTCCTTCGTTGGCAAATTTTGTCATCAAAGAAAAATGTTTACAATTCCAAGTTGGATGACCGTTCAAAACGTTTCTTTCCCAGTCTAACTTCCCAGTTGCAATGCTTGCGGTTAGCCACTGTCACCGATTCCTTTCTAACCACTCATTGTTGAATTTGCGATTTCCAACTTGTTGTGTAATGTTTATGTCCAACGGCCGACGAGCACCGATACGTCTTATCTATATTTTCTCTTCAGTATTTATCTTCATAAGACAAGGATTAAAAAATATTTGCCAGGAGACTTGATTCACAATGATAATTGCTAGCTAAGATTGTGAAAGTATGATGTTGACATGATCAGTCCAATCAAAGCTACTGTACATTTAACGGGATTTGACGTCATTTCTGTGGCCAATGACCTTGAGCCTTCTTGGAAGGCCACTTGTAATATAACTCTGTGGTAGGACCCAAAGGGCTGACATTTTGGATGTCTACCATTACTAAAGGACTGAAGCTAGGCGATTGCGCAAGGTCCCCATGAGTGACAGAATACTGAGCCAATCACGGCGCAATGCTCCTATTTTCTGCTGGCCCGCCCCACCACCACAGAAAGCGCTGAGCTAGGCTGAAACACCTGCATTTTGGAGCTGCCTTACTCAAGAAAACCTAAAAGAGACTTATGGGTATGGGGGCCCACCTCAAAGCCATGTATGTCAGGGCACGTTCTAATAGCCTCAGCCAACGGTTTGATGGTGAGGGCGAAGAGGTGAGGGCTAATTGGGCAACCTTGTCTGTTACCCCTATAGAGAGAGAAAGAGGAGGAAGTAATCCCATTGGTAGCAATCCTAGTTTTAGGAGATTTGTAGAGTGATTTTATGAAATTTACAAACACGGTACATAAACCAAACTTTTCCAAGACGCGAAAGAGGTATGGCCATTTGACCATATCAAAGGCCTTTTCGGCGTCGAGGTAGACTGCGACACTAGTCATTTTGTTTTTGTTAGCAAGGTGAATTATATCAAAGAACCTTCTGAGATTATTGGAGGACAATCTATTAATTATGAAGCCAGTCTGATCTGGGTTGACCAGCAGGGGGAGACATAACTCCAGTCTCTTAGATAGCATCTTGGTGACCAGTTTACAATCTATATTTAGGAGAGAGATTGGTCTATAGGAGGCGCACATTTAGTGGGGTTTTCCCTTTGTTGTGAATTACTGTAATCACAGTTTGAGAGAAAGACTCTGGAAAGCAGTTGTCTTCCCCGGCTCTTTTTAAGTACCTCCATAAGGTAAGGTACCAACAGCTCCTTAAATTATTTATAGAACTCTGCAGGGAAGCCATCCTTCCCAGGAGGTTCATTAGAAGGTAAGGATTTAATTGCCTCCAACAATTGAGGGACTGAGAACAGTTCACTCAGGCGCTCTCTGTCTTCCTCCGACAGGTATGGGAGGTTGACAGAGAAGAGAAAAGAGTCGATCTCTGATAGATCATCGCTTGATTGGGAAGTATAGAGGTCCCTGTAATATTTCTTAAAAGTATCATTCATGTCAGTAGAGTCGAAAGATCTCATTAGTAACCGTTTCTATAGCATTACATGTCCTCTTACTTTCCTCTGCTTTCAGTTGCCATGCCAATACTTTGAGTGCTTTCTCTCCAAGCTCGTAGTAACGCTGTTTTGATTTAGTGATGGCCCTCAGTTTGAGATGTGTTCAGAGTATTAGATTTCAGTTTTTTATTTACCAAAAGCCTGTATAGGTCTTTAGTCGGGCCTCTTTGGTAGGTTTTCTCTAGCAAGGAGATTTCAGATAGTATAGGCAATGATCTGTCCCCTTAGATAGGCTTTCAATGCGTCCCAAAGAATGAAACTGTCAAGCGCAGAGGGTTTGTTTGTCAAAGTAAAAAATATTGATCTGCTCTTTGATGAATGCACAGAATTTAGTCTCCATCTATATAGTCCATTTAGTAGGAATGGAGATTGATAATACCAGAGGAGACTAAGCAATCTGGGGAGATAATCGACATCTAACACTCTATGAAACAGTTGGGTTGATAGCAAAAAGTTATCTGTGTGTGTGTGTGTGTGTGTGTGTGTGTGTGTGTGTGTGTGTGTGTGTGTGTGTGTGTGTGTGTGTGTGTGTGTGTGTGTGTGTGTGTGTGTGTGTGTGTGTGTGTGTGTGTGTGTGTGTGTGTGTGTGTGTGTGTGTGTGTTGTGTGGGTTTGAATAAAACAGTAGTCCCTATCCTGTGGGTGCGTTTGTTTCCAGATGTCTAGTAAATTAAGATCCTTCATGAATGACATGTTGATGAGCTTGGCGGCTTTGGTAAGAAGTGAGGGTTTATCAGAGGACCTATCAAGAACTGTATCTAATCAAAACATTTAAATCTCCTCCGGCAAATAGCCATCCTGGGGGTGCTTGAGCAACCTGAAGGAAGACATTCTGAATAAACATACGGTCATCGAAGTTAGAAGCATAAATATTCAATTGTGTCCAAGACTCTGAAAACATTTGTTCCCCTGCACCAAAACAAACCTGCCCGAGGGATCAGACATGGTGTTGCTGACACAGAAAGGGGATCTGTCTACTTATTAAAAGGGCAGTTCCTCTTCCTGCTTTAGAGTTAAAAGAGGACGCAAAAACTTGTCCTAACCGTTTCCTCTTTTGTTTCGTGTGTTCACTGGCTGTGAGATGTGTTTCTTGTGTTTCACTGGCTGTGAGATGTGTTTCGTGTGTTTCACTGGCTGTGAGATGGGTTTCGTGTGTTTCACTGGCTGTGAGATGTGTTTCTTGTGTTTCACTGGCTGTGAGATGTGTTTTGTGTGTTTCACTGGCTGTGAGATGTGTTTTGTGTGTTTCACTGGCTGTGAGATGTGTTTTGTTTGTTTCACTGGCTGTGAGATGTGTTTCACTGGCTGTGAGATGTGTTTCACTGGCTGTGAGATGTGTTTCACTGGCTGTGAGATGTGTTTCTTGTGTTTCACTGGCTGTGAGATGTGTTTCGTGTGTTCACTGGCTGTAAAATGTGTTTCTTGTGTTTCACTGGCTGTGAGATGTGTTTCGTGTGTTTCACTGGCTGTGAGATGTGTTTCTTGTGTTTCACTGGCTGTGAGATGTGTTTTGTGTGTTTCACTGGCTGTGAGATGTGTTTCGTTTGTTTCACTGGCTGTGAGATGTGTTTCTTGTGTTTCACTGGCTGTGAGATGTGTTTCGTGTGTTTCACTGGCTGTGAGATGTGTTTCTTGTGTTTCACTGGCTGTGAGATGTGTTTCACTGGCTGTGAGATGTGTTTTGTGTGTTTCACTGGCTGTGAGATGTGTTTCGTGTGTTTCACTGGCTGTGAGATGTGTTTCTTGTGTTTCACTGGCTGTGAGATGTGTTTTGTGTGTTTCACTGGCTGTGAGATGTGTTTTGTGTGTTTCACTGGCTGTGAGATGTGTTTCGTTTGTTTCACTGGCTGTGAGATGTGTTTCACTGGCTGTGAGATGTGTTTCACTGGCTGTGAGATGTGTTTCACTGGCTGTGAGATGTGTTTCTTGTGTTTCACTGGCTGTGAGATGTGTTTCGTGTGTTCACTGGCTGTAAAATGTGTTTCTTGTGTTTCACTGGCTGTGAGATGTGTTCCGTGTGTTTCACTGGCTGTGAGATGTGTTTCTTGTGTTTCACTGGCTGTGAGATGTGTTTTGTGTGTTTCACTGGCTGTGAGATGTGTTTCGTTTGTTTCACTGGCTGTGAGATGTGTTTCTTGTGTTTCACTGGCTGTGAGATGTGTTTCGTGTGTTTCACTGGCTGTGAGATGTGTTTCTTGTGTTTCACTGGCTGTGAGATGTGTTTCACTGGCTGTGAGATGTGTTTTGTGTGTTTCACTGGCTGTGAGATGTGTTTCGTGTGTTTCACTGGCTGTGAGATGTGTTTCTTGTGTTTCACTGGCTGTGAGATGTGTTTTGTGTGTTTCACTGGCTGTGAGATGTGTTTTGTGTGTTTCACTGGCTGTGAGATGTGTTTTGTGTGTTTCACTGGCTGTGAGATGTGTTTCGTTTGTTTCACTGGCTGTGAGATGTGTTTCTTGTGTTTCACTGGCTGTGAGATGTGTTTCGTGTGTTTCACTGGCTGTGAGATGTGTTTCTTGTGTTTCACTGGCTGTGAGATGTATTTCTTGTGTTTCACTGGCTGTGAGATGTGTTTCGTGTGTTTCACTGGCTGTGAGATGTGTTTCTTGTGTTTCACTGGCTGTGAGATGTGTTTCTTGTGTTTCACTGGCTGTGAGATGTGTTTCGTGTGTTTCACTGGCTGTGAGATGTGTTTCGTGTGTTTCACTGGCTGTGAGATGTGTTTCGTGTGTTTCACTGGCTGTGAGATGTGTTTCGTGTGGTTCACTGGCTGTGAGATGTGTTTCGTGTGGTTCACTGGCTGTGAGATGTGTTTGTGTTTCACTGGCTGTGAGATGTGTTTCTTGTGTTTCACTGGCTGTGAGATGTGTTTTGTGTGTTTCACTGGCTGTGAGATGTGTTTCGTTTGTTTCACTGGCTGTGAGATGTGTTCCTTGTGTTTCACTGGCTGTGAGATGTGTTTCGTTTGTTTCACTGGCTGTGAGATGTGTTTCGTGTGTTTCACTGGCTGTGAGATGTGTTTCTTGTGTTTCACTGGCTGTGAGATGTGTTTTGTGTGTTTCACTGGCTGTGAGATGTGTTTCTTGTGTTTCACTGGCTGTGAGATGTGTTTCGTTTGTTTCACTGGCTGTGAGATGTGTTTCACTGGCTGTGAGATGTGTTTCTTGTTGTTCACTGGCTGTGAGATGTGTTTCATGTGTTTCACTGGCTGTGAGATGTGTTTCTTGTGTTCACTGGCTGTGAGATGGGTTTTGTGTGTTTCACTGGCTGTGAGATGTGTTTCTTGTGTTTCACTGGCTGTGAGATGTGTTTTGTGTGTTTCACTGGCTGTGAGATGTGTTTCTTGTGTTTCACTGGCTGTGAGATGTGTTTCGTTTGTTTCACTGGCTGTGAGATGTGTTTCACTGGCTGTGAGATGTGTTTCTTGTTGTTCACTGGCTGTGAGATGTGTTTCGTGTGTTTCACTGGCTGTGAGATGTGTTTCGTTTGTTTCACTGGCTGTGAGATGTGTTTCGTGTGGTTCACTGGCTGTGAGATGTGTTTCTTGTAAAAACACAATGTCAGCCTTTCATTTCTTAAGGTATGTATAGATTCTTTTCCTCTTAATCGGGCTGTTAAGACCTTTTACGTTGAATGTGACATATTTTAATGGATTAAGCATAGGGTTGGGTTTCAAATATGTAACCGAATGGTAATCCCTCATATGTACATAGTCAGGTAATGTTTCAACTTTAGTTTGAACACTGAATTGACCTATGTGTCTCCTTAGGAAGGAAATGACGTTAAACATAGAAAGAAAAATAGAAGACCCACCCACGCTGATTGTCAGACTAAAACCCACACTAATTGTCAGACTAAAACCCACGCTGATTGTCAGACTAAAACCCACGCTGATTGTCAGACTAAAACCCACGCTGATTGTCAGACTAAAACCCACGCTGATTGTCAGACTAAAACCCACGCTGATTGTCAGACTAAAACCCACGCTGATTGTCAGACTAAAACCCACGCTGATTGTCAGACTAAAACCCACAATCCCAACAATCAAACATGAAAACACTGGTAGTTGTTGCTCGCTTTCCATCTTGCTCTTACTTGCCAGCGTAAACTAAAACCTACGAGCTCTCTATGTTGAAAACAAACGTTGTGAATAGACATTTATGGCTGAATATTTAGTGTCAACAATAAGGGCTGTTTGAGTCTCTTTTCAGGAGAGGAGAAACATAAATGGGGGGAACAGAAGTGGGCCTAAGCCTACTAATTTGCTTCACCCAGTGGATATTGACAAAACCAAGATATATTCTCCTGTAAATGTAATACAATTTACCACGGGGAAAAAAACTGTGTCCAGATCAACTGTAGCGACCGAATCGCGGGGTAAATGGATTCAAATTCCAAGTAGACATTAGACAGTTCAGTCCCAGGACAGCACAAACGAGAAGAAGAAGAAACAATAAACTGCGTCTTATCCCACGGATAGACCTTCGTGAATCAAACGCGTTTCAGTTATTGGAGAAACACTTCTGCCGGTGTGTCGAAGAGATGGCTTTGGCCATTGTGCTGAACTTTCATCCGTGTAGGGAGGATGAGGTAGCAGGTGATGTCGTTCTCCTTCAGTGCATTGGCGGCTGGTTTATACTGCTTGCGACGTTTGGCGAGATCCGCGCCCATATTCCAGGAGAAGGCTGACCCTCTTACCATCGATGGTGACGTCTCCTTTGGCTCTTGCGAGTCGCAGTATCTTCTCCCCGTCTTGGAAACGGAGGAACCTAATCAGGAAGGCCTGTGGGGGCTCATCTGGCGTGGGCTTCGGTGTTGAGGTTCTGTGGGCGCGTTCGATTTCCAGCGGCTTGGTGAAGTTGGTTATGCCTAGAACATCAGGGATCCATTGAGTGAAGAAACGGACCGGGTCACGGCCCTCGCTGTCCTCGTTCAATCCCACCACACGGATATTACTACGGTTGCTCTGGTTCTCCATCTGGTCTACCTTGTTTTTGAGATAGACATAGTCCTTTTTGCAGCTGTTTCATAACCTGGTCATGTCAAGTATCTTCAATTGTGCTAATGTGTAACTCAGCCTCAGTCTTTCTCAAAAGGAGATCATTCAGGGAGGATTTCAGGACGTCAATGGAAGAATGGAGTTCAACCGATTTCTTGTCAATTTTCAAAGATCTTTGTTACCATCTTGAATTTCCTGGAGGAGAGTAGCGAGCATGCCGGCAGACTCGGAAGAGGCTGGCTAAGAGCAAAAGTCTGGAACTGTCATCTGAGTTATGAGGGCTAATGCTAATCTTGCTAACTGTGGTGTTATCATTATCTTGAGATTTAACAAAGTTTTGGTCATCCTTCTTGTCTCTTGGCCGGAGGTCCAAGGCTCTTTGTGAAGGTAAGTACTGAACAGTTTATCAGCCGGTGTTAGAATATTGTTTCAACGTTGTTATTTAGGTAATAATAGGATAACTTTGAAGAGCTCGGTGTGTTAACGTCTGTTCAGCTCCGTGCTCTCATAGTGCACTACTGTGGACCAGATGAAAAGGCCCATAAGGTGCCATTGCTCTAGTAGTGAACTATATAGGGACTAGGGACGCCATTTCAGACACTGCTAAGCCATGCAGTTCAATAACCAGGCCGTTTAATAACCAGGCCGTTCAATAACCAGGCCGTTCAATAACCAGCTGTTCAATAACCAGGCTGTTCAATAACCAGCAGTTCAATAACCAGGCAGTTCAATAACCATGCAGTTCAATAACCAGGTCGTTCAATAACCAGCAGTTCAATAACCAGCTGTTCAATAACCAGGCCGTTCAATAACCAGGCCGTTCAATAACCAGCTGTTCAATAACCAGGCCGTTCAATAACCAGGCCGTTCAATAACCAGGCCGTTCAATAACCAGGCAGTTCAATAACCAGGCCGTTCAATAACCAGCTGTTCAATAACCAGGCTGTTCAATAACCAGCAGTTCAATAACCAGGCAGTTCAATAACCAGGCAGTTCAATAACCAGGCCGTTCAATAACCAGCAGTTCAATAACCAGGCAGTTCAATAACCATACGGTTCAAAAACCAGGCCGTTCAACAACCAGGCAGTTCAATAACCAGGCAGTTCAACAACCAGGCAGTTCAACAACCAGGCAGTAAAACAACCAGGCAGTTCAATAACCAGGCAGTACAACAACCAGGCAGTTAAATAACCAGGCAGTTCAACAACCAGGCAGTTCAACAACCAGGCAGTTCAACAACCAGGCAGTTCAACAACCAGGCCGTTCAACAACCAGGCAGTTCAATAATCAGGCCGTTCAACAACCAGGCAGTTCAATAACCAGGCAGTTCAACAACCAGGCAGTTCAATAATCAGGCCGTTCAACAACCAGGCAGTTCAACAACCAGGCAGTTCAATAACCAGGCAGTTCAATAACCAGGCAGTACAACAACCAGGCAGTACAACAACCAGGCAGGCGCATTATAGTCCATCTCAACATGACAACTACCAAGAGGAGAAGGTATGATGTCATCCTCTCACTCAGCTCCTCTTTTCTCCTCCAGTTAATCGACTAAGGGATATTAGGCCACCATAAAAGCCAGTGTTTCTGTTATGTGTTCTATTGAATTATGTTTGTAATTGAAGGATTTGAGAATTATTTTATTGAAAACCTTTAGAGAGAGTGTCACGATCGTCGTAAAGTGAAAGAGAGGAGGACCAAGGCGCAGCGTGATAGCAATACATCTTTACTTTAATAAAGACGAAAACGAAGAACACTATACAAACAAAATCAAAACAATAAACCGACGAACGTGAAGCTATACAAACTAAGTGCTAACATGCAACATAGACATAGACGATCACTCACAAACTACCTAATGACTATGATTGCCTAAATATGGCTCCCAATCAGAGACAACGATAGACAGCTGTCTCTAATTGAGAACCAATCTAGGCAACCATAGACATACATACACCTAGACTAAACATTGCCCCATAAACATACAAAAAACCCTAGACAATACAAAACACATACCTCCCCCATGTTACACCCTGACCTAACTAAAATAATAAAGAAAACAAAGATAACTAAGGCCAGGGCGTGACAGAGAGCCCATGCCATGGGGGAAAATGTATTTATTCTGAGATTGAAATTTGAGTTGTTGGTATGTGCTTTTAATAGTTTAAGATTTGATGGTGCAGTACGTGCAAAACAGAACAATTACTGTAATCATAAATATAATTATAACACCTTTATTAGACACATAACTTAACAGTAAATTGGGGGTTTTCTCAAAGATACTCTTGTGTATGGAATGCCCCTGTTTACATTTACAAACAAAATACAATTAGCTTTGCTATTATATAATTTAAACATACTTATAGCATTTTCTTTTATAAAGTAAGCTACTCTTTTTTAAATATATTTTCTGATAAAGTGTCATGACAATGAGCTTGTAATTAGCAAATATACTTTAACAAAATTATAAACGGCAACATGCAACAATTTCAAAGTTAGTTCATATAAGGAAATCAGTCAATTGAAATAACTTCATTAGGTCCTAATCTATGCATTTCACATGACTGGGAATACACATATGCATTTGTTGGTCACAGATACCTTAAAAAAAAAAAATCGATAAAATGCAATTGTGTTCGTTGTCCGTAGCTTATGCCTGCCCCATACCATAACCCCACCACCATCGGGCACTCTGTTCACAACGTTGAGCAAACCCCTCGCCCACACAACGCCATAAATGTTATCTGTGGTTGTAAGGCTGGTTGGACCCACTGCCAAATTCTCTAAAATGACGTTGGAGAGAAATGGTAGAGAAATTAACATTCAATTCTCTGGCAACAGCTCTGGTGGACATTCCTGCAGTCAGCATGACAATTGCACGCACCCTCAAAACTTCAGACATCTGTGGCGTTGTGTTGTGTGACAAAACTTCACATTTTAGAGTGGCCTTTTGGTGGATGGATTATCTTGGCAAAGGAAAAATGCTCACTAACCGGGCTGTAAACAAATTTGTGCACTCAAATTTTGAGAAATAAGCTTTTTGTGCGCATGTAAAATTTTGGGGATCTTTTATTTCAGCTTATGAAACATACCAACACTTTACATGTTTCGTTTATATTTTTATTCAGCGTATGTGCCCTTATAACCTAAATAGAGTATTTATAGATCTATTATATATATATTATATTATTATAGTTATCAAAACATCTTGCCAAATCTCAATAATCTATCAAAACAAAACACAAGCGTTGTTTTGGCTCAATGTCTAAAGCCGGGATTCAATCCGATCACCGATTTGAACAATGCGTCATTTTAAACATAATTTCCAGTTAAACTGACATATGCCACGTTTATGGTGAATCTCCGTGAACGCAGACACATTGCCTTAAAAAAAAAAGTTCATAAGCGGACAAAGCGCGATTGGATTGAATCCTCGGCTAAAAAGTGGGAGGTTTGTCAAACAGTGATTCCACGGTGAACACAAACACATGTTGTCAGTAGGAGGGAGGGAAGGCAGACGCTAATTTAGCCAGTCACAGGTCACATGCTTCATCCTGTGAAATCTGTTACTTTGACTCCATCAGATGTGTTGTTGCCCTAATCTACACGTTGGACCTGGCAGTGTAGTGCATTTCCAACCATATATAATGTTCAACAACATTGTAATGTCTGCCACATAAACTTTGGAGATGGTTGCCAAAAGAGGCTGGCAGCTGCACCATTTCAGTTGTATGTACAGTACCTGTCAAAAGTTTGTTACACACCTACTCATTCAAGGATTTTCCTTTCATTTTTACTATTTTCTACATTGTAGAATAATAGTGAAGACAACAAAAACTATGAAATAACACATATGGAATCATGTAGTAACCAAAAAAGTGTTAAACACATCTAAATACATTTTATATTTGAGATTCTTCAAATTAGCCACCCTTTGCCTTAATGACAGCTTTGGACACTCTTGGCATTTTCTCAACCAGCTTCATGAGGTAGTCACCCGGAATGCATTTTAATTAACAGGTGTGAATTTCTTTCCATCTTAATGCGTTTGAGCCAATCAGTTGTGTTGTGACAAGGTAGGGTTGGACGTAAAACACAACGCAAGGTAGGGGTGGGATACAGAAGATAGCCCTATTTGGTAAAAGACCAAGTCAGAGAAACAACAGTCCATCATTATTTTAAGACATGAAGGTCAGTCAATCTGGAAATTTTCAAGAACTTTGAAAGTTTCTTCAAGTGCATTCGCAAAAACCATCAAGCGCCACGATGAAACTGGCTCTGATGAGAACCGCTGTAATGATGTGCGCTGAGAGTCGGGAAGCAAGAGCAGGGAGTGAGTGTTTTAATAAATTAACACAACATAATACAAAACAAGAAACACGAACAACGCACAGACATGACACAGAAACAATGACGCCTGGGGAAGGAACCAAAGAGAGTGACATATATAGGGAAGGAGCCAAAGGGAGTGACATATATAGGGAAGGAGCCAAAGGGAGTGACATATATAGGGAAGGAACCAAAGGGAGTGACATATATAGGGAAGGAGCCAAAGGGAGTGACATATATAGGGAAGGAGCCAAAGGGAGTGACATATATAGGGAAGGAGCCAAAGGGAGTGACATATATAGGGAAGGAGCCAAAGGGAGTGACATATATAGGGAAGGAGCCAAAGGGAGTGACATATATAGGGAAGGAGCCAAAGGGAGTGACATATATAGGGAAGGAGCCAAAGGGAGTGACATATATAGGGAAGGAGCCAAAGGGAGTGACATATATAGGGAAGGAGCCAAAGGGAGTGACATATATAGGGAAGGAACCAAAGGGAGTGACTATATATAGGGACGGAACCAAAGGGAGTGACATATATAGGGAAGGAGCCAAAGGGAGTGACATATATAGAGCAGGAACCAACGGGAGTGACATATATAGGGAAGGAACCAAAGGGAGTGACATATATAGGGCAGGAGCCAAAGGGAGTGACATAAATAGGGAAGGAACCAAAGGGAGTGACATAAATAGGGAAGGAACCAAAGGGAGTGACAAAAATAGGGCAGGTAACCAAGGAGGTGATGGAGTCCAGGTGAGTGTCATAATGCGCTGTTGCGCGTAACGATGGTAACAGGTGTGCCCCATAACGAGCAGCCTGGTGACCTCGAGGCCGGGGAGAGGGAGCCCACGTGACAACCGCCACAGGAAAGGAATACCCAGAGTTACCTCTGCTGCAGAGGATAAATTCATTAGAGTTAACTGCACCTCAGATTACAGCCCAAATCAATGCTTCACAGAGTTCAAGTAACAGACACATCTCAACATCAACTGTTCAGAGGAGACTGTGTGAATCAAGCCTTCATGGTTGAATTGCTGCAAAGAAACCACTACTAAAGGACACCAATAAGATGAAGAGACTTGCTTGGGCCAAGAAACATGAGCAATGGACATTAGACCGGTGAAAATCTGTCCTTTCGTCTGATGAGTCCTTTTTTGAGATTTTTGGGTCTCTTCCCAGTGTCTTTGTGAAACGCAGAGTAGGTGAATGAATGATCTCCGTATGTGTGGTTCCCACCGTGAAGCATGGAAGAGGAGGTGTGATGTTGTGGGGGTGCTTTGCTGGTGACACTGTCTGTGATTTATTTAGAATTCAAGGCACACTTAACCAGCATGGCTACCACAGCATTCTGCAGCGATACGCCATCTCATCTGGTTTGCGCTTAGTGGGACTATCATTTGTTTTTCAACAGGACAATGACTCAAACACACCTTCAGCCTGTGTAAAGGCTTTTTGACCAAGAAGGAGAGTGATGGAGGGCTGCATTAGATGACCTGGCATCCACAATCACCAGACCTCAACCCAAATAAGATGGTTTGGGATGAGTTGGACCGCAGAGTGAAGGAAAAGCAGCCAACAAGTGCTCAGTATATGTGGGAACTCCTTCAAGACTGTTGGAAAAGCATTCCAGGTGAAGCTGGTTGAGAGAATGCCAAGAGTATGCAAAGTCATCAAGGCAAAGGGTGGCTTCTTTAAAGAATATAAAATATATTTTGATTTACTTAACACTTTTTTGGTTACTACATGATTCCATATGTGTTATTATCATAGTGTTAATGTCTTCACTTTTATTCTGAGAAAATAGGAAAAAATAAAGAAAAACCTTTTAATGTGTAGGTGTGTCTAAACTTTTGACTGGTACTGCATATCTGTATAAAATAGTTGACATATACTCATAAATACTAAAGTACACGTTGGTATGAATCACATAATTGGCGAGAAGAAGAAGAGGAAGGATAAAGTGGCTGTGCAAGGCTGAAGCATATCTATATAGAAATCCTGTATAACACACTGTATCGTGGTCTGAGTAGAGCATGAAGAAAAGTACAAATTGACGTTGAGTGAAAAGTGAGGTGGGCGGCATCCTAAATGGCACCCTATTCCCTATGCAGTGCACTCCTTTTGACCAGGGCCCATAGGTCCCTAGTGCACTGCATAGGGAATAGGGTGCCATTTCGGGCAAAGCCTTAGTAAATAAATTAAGACAGTGAGTTGGTTGTTTATGTGGTCTCTTTCTTCTCCTTCTGGGCAGAACGACGGATCTTCATCTCAGTCAGCTGGATGTAACGGAGAACGTTGGTGTCTGGAATATAAAGACAGGGAAACAAAGGATGTTTTGGGAAAATAAACATCGACAGATTTATAAATGTTGATTAAGACCTCCGGGTTGTTCGGGTGAACTGTTGCCAGTTGAGTTATAGGTTTTAAATCTATCAATCTGGTTGGGGGTTAGCCAAAATGGCAGTCTTCCATCCAATTGCTTTGCTGACATCCAGTTAAACTTGAAGTCACTGTCAAATGAATGCCATTCTCAATTCCATTTTAATTATTGGTTGCCTCAATAGAATGTACCTGTCTCAACTGTACCTCTGGAAAATAAATACGCTTTTTTTTTCTCGACTCCAAAGAAACAAATCAATTTTTTCAAAATGGTGTATCAAATTGAATAATATGTGAAATGTGCATAGGGTTAGCAGACTAGGCAGCCTAACCCTCACCTGCTGGCTGCTGTTTGTGGGACTCCTTGAGGTAGTGAAGGGCCTTGTGGAAGTCTCCTAGGTGATAGTAGGCCACCCCAGAGCGGTACAGAGCCTTGAAGTGGTCCCCTTCCTTACGCAGCACCTTCAGACAATACTCCTTCACACGCTCATAGTTGACCAGCTCCATCTGCAACAGGCACGCTGGGAGGAGAGAGAGGGAACAGTGGTGTGTATTCATGGATGCCAAGGGAAGCCAAGCTTCCCCCCCCCCCCTAAAAAAATAGACCAATCTATTTTCTACAAAATTATGTATTTTATCTGTCTGTGTTTCATAAATTTCCATCAATTCGCAAGAGGCTAAATGTATGTCACTGGAGAAAGCATCTGAACGAAACAGGGTCCCTGCTTTATCAGTGTGTGTAGCTCATCTACCTGATGCTGTCTGGTCAAAAAGAGTATGACACTGTTGTCGCCCATAGCATTGAATGCGAGGGAAGCCAGGGAGCATTTGGCCTCCCTCGATAAAAAACATATATAAAATAATTGTCACGTTCCTGACCTTATTTCTTTTGTTTCGTCTTTGTTTAGTTGGTCAGGACGTGAGCTGGGTGGGTATAGTCTATGTTATGTTTCTATGTTTAGGGTTGTCATTTGGCCTGATATGGTTCTCAATCAGAGGCAGGTGTTTTGCATTGTCTCTGATTGGGAACCATATTTAGGTTGCCTGTTTTCACTATTGGTTTGTGGGTGATTGTTCCTGTTCGTGCGTTCATGTGTTCTATGTTCACTAGTTCAGGACTGTAGCTTCGTTGGTTTTCGTCTGTTTATTGTTTTTGTTCGTATTGAAAAAGTATTCCAATAAATATGGAAACGTACCACGCTGCGCTTTGGTCCTCCTCTCTTTCCACCGACGAAAGTCATTACAGAATCACCCACCACAAAGGGACCAAGCAGCGTGGGAACGGGCAGCAGCGGCAGCAGCAGCAGCAGCGAAGTCAGGATTTATGGACATGGGAGCAGAATCTGGACTACACTACTTGGGAGGAGATAGACAGGTGGGCGGTCGACCCAGGGAGAGTGCCGGAGCCCGCCTGGGATTCTCTGGAGCAGTGTGAGGAGGGATACCGGCGTATGGAGGCAGCACGGCGGTACGGTAGGAAGCCCGAGAGGCAGCCCCAAAAAATTATTGGGGGGGGGGGGGGGGGGGCTAAAGGGGGGTGTGGCGAAGTCAGGTAGGAGACCTGCACCAACTTCCCGGGCTTACCGTGGAGAGCGAGAGTACGGGCAGACACCTTGTTATGCGGAAGAGCGCACAGTGTCTCTTGTACGTGTGCTTAGCCCGGTGCGGTACATCCCAGCTCCTCGTATCGGCCGGGCTAGAGTGGGCATCGAGCCAGGTGCCATGAAGCCGGCTCAACGCATCTGGTCTCCAGTGCGTCTCCTCGGGCCGGTGTACATGGCACCAGCCTTACGCATGGTGTCCCCGGTTCGCCAGCACAGCCCAGTGCGGGTTATTCCACCTCCCCGCAATGGCCTGGCTACGGGGAGCATTCAACCAGGTAAGGTTGGGCAGGCGCGGTGCTCAAGAGCTCCAGTACGCCTTCACGGTCCGGTCTATCCGGTGCCACCTCCTCGCCCCAGCCCAGTACCACCAGTGCCAACACCACGCACCAGGCTTCCAGTGCGTCTCCAGAGCCCTGTTCCTCCTCCACGCACTCGCCCTGTGGTGCGTGTCTCCAGCCCGGTACCACCAGTTCCGGCACCACGCACCAGGCCTCCTGTGCGTCTCCAGAGCCCTGTACGTCCTGTTGCTGCTCCCCGCACTAGCCTTGAGGTGCGTGTCTATAGCCCGGTACCACCAGTTCCGGCTCAGGACACGGTTTTGACAGGTACTGTCCGGAGCCGATTGGAGTCCAGCTGTGGTAAATTAAATTTATTGGACATGATTTGGAAAGGCACACACCTGTCTATATAAGGTCCCACAGTTGACAGTGCATGTCAGAGCAAAAACCAAGTCATGAGGTCGAAGGAATTGTCCATAGAGCTCCGAGACAGGATTGTGTTGAGGCACAGATCTGGGAAAAGGGCACCAAAACATTTCTGCAGCATTGAAGGGCCCCAAGAACACAGCCTCCATCATTCTTACATGGAAGAAGTTTGGAAACACCAAGACTCTTCCTAGAGCTGGCCGCCCGGTCAAACTGAGCAATCTGGGGAGAAGGGCCTTGGTCAGGGAGGTGAAAAATATTCAGATTGTCACTCTGACAGAGCTCCAGAGTTCCTCTGTGGAGATGGGAGAACCTTCCAGAAGGACAACCATCTCTGCAGCACTCCACCAATTAGGCCTTTATGGTAGAATGGCCAGACGGAAGCCACTCCTCAGTTAAAGGCACATGTCAGCCCGCTTGGAGTTTTGCCAAAATCTGACCATGAGAAACAAGATTCTCTGGTCTGATGAAACCAAGATTTTACTCTTTGGCCTGAATGCCAAGCGTCACGTCCGGAGGAAACCTGGCACCATCCCTACGGTGAAGCATGGTGGTGGGATCATCATGCTGCAGGGATGTTTTTCAGCAGCAGGGACTGGGAGACTAGTCAGGATCGAGGGAAAGATGAACGGAGCAAAGTACAGAGAGATCCTTGATGAAAACCTGCTCTAGAGTGCTCCGTTTTTATTTTTTATAAATAAGCAAAAAAAATCTAAAAACCTGTTTTCGCTTTGTCATTATGGGGTATTGTGTGTAGATTGATGACGAAAAAAACAATGTAATCAATTTTAGAATAAGGCTGTGAGGTAACAAAATGTGGAAAAAGTCAAATGGTCTGAATACTTTGTTAATCACGATGTCAAGGCATATGAACTAACAGGTTATAGAGCAAACAACGCAATTATCACAACACATAATATGTAATATGTCATTTTTTCCCCCGGGCTTGACTTCCCCGGTGATTTTACCCGCCCATCACTGCAGAATTATTAAAACAATTCATTTGAATTTGGCGAAACAGGAATTAGATGTGAATGGCTACAGACAGTATAAAAATAAATGTCAATGTGTCAATCTTCATGCCTAAAACTTGACAGCAGGTTTAGTACAATTCTAAGTAGAGGCATTTGGAAATGCTGGCAGGTGACTGGTGAATATCAGCTGCATATTCAGAGATTATTTTTTCAGCCACGTTTAAACGTTAGAATAGGGCTACAATGAATCATGGCGGTGTGGACAATGGACATAATGATGGTGGTTATCATAATGATGAAGATGACGATGATGATGATGATGATGATGATGATGATGATGATGATATAGAGCAGTAATAAACCATTAGATCTGCAGTCTGTAATATGTGGGGCGACATCGAACCCCGATGTCCTTATCTAAGACAATAGAACAATTACGTAACGATGATCACATACCTGCCAGACTGTTGTAACACTCCAACTCCGCGTTCTCCATGGCACCTTTCTGCTCGTCCGTCAGGCTGTCTGATTTGGTCATAGTAGGCAGCACCGAGGAAGGAGACTTAGAGCTGGCTTCAGGGTCTCCCAGCACCCGGCACAACCCCTTCATCTCTAATAAAGCACGGTGGTACTTGCCAATCGCCTCCCGGTACTTTTTATCCTTGTAACACTGTGTGCCTTGCGTCTTGAAGTCAATGGCGCGCTTCACAACGTCCGCGGGTTCGGACCGTTCAGAATTAGGCGGTTTGACAGCGGAGCTGGCGTGCTGGTGCTGCCGACCGCCGTGCTGCTGGTATCGGGCATCCCTGGGTCGGTTACCGGGAGGCTGAGCACACTGTTGCAGCTTCGGGGTACCACTGATGTTGAGGCCGCCCGTTACCGTGACACCATCCACTCTAGAGATGCCATCATACCCAGTCTGGTTTACACTCATCTTCTCGATAATAAATTAGACTACTTATTCGACGCGCTTTACACTCAAATGATAGCCAAGTCGACACAACGTCTGTCTGGTTATTCTAGGGGAAATATATAGATTCAGTCCTGCATCGTGCACCGGTTGTCTTCACTGTTTTCGTGCATCCCCTGTTTTCTACTTGTGGCGCAAAGTAGTCTGGCGCTAGGCAACACTGGTGCCCGCCTGTGACAGCTCGCACGCACGTTACAAGCCTGTATCTTTTATTTTCCAGTCTTCTGGTGACGGTGGAATCGGTCGTGCGTGCATCCGACGCTTCTTTTCCTCATATGATCATGATTCTAGAATCTCTGCCATGGATTTCTTTCGACAAATGCCTGATGCGTGGCGCATCTCGCTTCTTCTGTAGTCTGTAGCCTCTACCTCAAAAGAAGAAATGCAGCAACCAGATAATGAATGCCGATAACAAGCTATGCCTCGCGTTTGTGTGTTCAGCAACCTGTTCCCTATAAAATAAAATAAAAGTCAGATATATTGCGCTCATATGTGCGCAGAGGCAGTGTAGATTTGTGGTGCGCGCTCCGTGGTCCCATGAGTACCATGATGTCATCCCGAACAGTCACTTAGGGCAGGGTTTCCCAAACTCCCCCCCCCCCCCCCCCCCCCCGACTTAGAAGGCAGTTGTTAACCCAGTGTTACTATCATTGCAGGCTGATGGTCAAGCTACTGTGATATAGGCAGATTTCTATCCAGGACGTGGTCATACAGGTTTCGTTTGTATTATTATTTAGTCTAGGCTACTATTCAGATTCAGCACCACACCCATGGACATTGTAGTGCAAATAAATATCCCCGCATAGACACTGACCACTGAAGTGCAGCTGTTAGGGTGTGTCTAGAAGTTTCTGCCACTGGGCTGGAATGAATCCCAGATGAGATGTAAAAGCTGAAGTAAATGTCACTCAGTCACTGACCCCCTAAGGTCCACAGCCTGACTTGTAATTATAGACTATAGGCCATATGGTGCTCAGACACACCCTGTCATTCCAGGGCTTTTCCCAATATCCCATTAACTGCATGACTCAGATAAGCCTATAACAGTGACGTTCGGTGACGTTTAAGATGGAGGAAGATACATTATTTTTTATGAGCATGGCCTTATTTCTATTACAGCATAATGGATGACTGTCATTCTTTATTCCATTCATCCAGCTCAAGGTAACAGCGAAAGGTTTAGGTTACTGTAATTCACATTCCATTCACCCAGTTCAATGTAACAGTGATAGGTTTAGGCTTCTACATGATTCTAGAATGTTCCCTGTACCCATCATGAGGTTGCTACAACCTAGACTATGAATGCACGTTTACATCGTAGGTGCACACAGGTCAAGAGAAATTTGAGTAATCAAGGTGACAGACATTGACACACATTCAATACCGCCTTGCAAAACCTTGCCTGCATCTCGCTGATCTAAGGATGTAATCATTAGCACAACAGTTGCAAATGAGAGTTTCTATTGGACACATTTAGGAATATTTATCCTTATTTTGTTCCCTTTGCTTCTGTAAGAAACATTTTTCAACAGAATCGGTTGAATGAATACACCCCTGATCACGCGTAAACACAGTTCACTTTCATAGCAGCCACGATGTATTCCTTCTGGCATCTACGTGCTCTCCTCTCACCTTGTCTCTTTGCTTGTGGACTTCAGTGCACAACACATCAGCTGTCTGTGGCCAGGAAAAAAAAAAAAACTTTCCAAGCCAAACCTTCAGATAATAACATGTAACCACAAACTATATCGTTGTCACCATATTGGCTAATGTCATAGTCAACATAGCTACTATGTGGCAATACATTTCTAAAACCAAAAGCTTACCTTGACTTGGAAGAGTTCCAGTGTCGGATAGCCATAGACAGTTAGGTAACATAGCATACATATCTGTTTGAGCCAGGTGTTTGATTATAAATATAGCTATCTCTGTCTGTCTGTCTGTCTCTCTCTCTCTCTCTCCCCTTCATTTTTGAAGAAATGTATTTGTTCAAAACTGTTCAACTGTTGTCTTTCTCTTTGAGTCAACTACTCACCACATTTTATGCACTGCAGTGCTAGCTAGCTATAGCTTATGCTTTCAGTACTAGATTCATTCTCTGATCCTTTGATTGGGTGGCAACATGTTAATGCTGCAAGAGCTCTGATAGGTTGGAGAACATCCTCTGGAAGTTGTCATAATTACTGTGTAAGTCTTGGGGAGGGGGTGAGAACCATGAGCCTCCTAGGTTTTGTATTGAAGTCAATGTACCCAGAGGAGGACGGAAGCTAGCTGTCCTCCGGCTACACCGTGGTGCTACCCTACAGAGTTCTGCTGAGGCTACTGTAGACCTTCATTGCAAAACAGTGTGTTGTAATCAATTATTTGGTGACGTGAATATATTTAGTATAGTTTTATCTAACAAGGATAACTTTTTAATGTTTCCCTATTTTTATTTTTTATGAAATTCACTGAGGAAGATGGTCCTCCCCTTCCTCCTCTGAGGAGCCTCCACTGGCCTATAACTTAGCAGCATATCAATACAGTTCATGCTTATTTTACTCCAATGTTTGTAAACAATGTAAACAAATACTGTATACATTAAAACAAGGTTAAAACTATAATTTTGATTTCATGGGTGATCAGTCCTTACATCCATAGGTCTGTCTTTGAATTTGAGAGCGGTAACATTTCTCTAGGCCCATCCCTCAGCTTTCTAACAAAACAGAGATGGGATGACCACTTTGTTATTGTTTAAATTAAGGATTGTAGCTTTAAATGGATAGTTGTTGGCTCAATGACCAGAAGTCTCTGGGAACACACACACACAAAGGGGGCCATTTCCTGTGACACAGATTAAGCATAAAATAACTAAATTGTTTTCATGGAGGACTGACTTTAATTGTCAGGATGACCACACAATTTATTTTAATAATGAGCCAAATCTATTGGTTTTCTGCCCAAAGTTGCAAATTAAATGTTGTGATCTATTTAATAAACACAAGAGACCAGCAAAATTGATAAAATAATGTGATGGTATAGTAGCAACAGCGGCATCTAGTGGTCAAAACTTGGTACTATCACACATACTTTACGGTAAATAATGCAAGCAAACGTCAATGACTAATTTCTCTGAACAGGGGAGAAAAACATCACCAGATTCACAGGGAATACCTTTATTTATTTTATTTAACCCATTTAAACAGGGAGTCACATTGAGATTAAACATCTCTTGTACAAGAGAGCCCTGTACACATTACAATAAAAACAGGATATTAAAACATACACATGTGTATAAAACAATATAATTCAGCACAATAAACAAAAATAAACATTTAATAAAACCAATCACATTCAACTACATAGAGGTCCTCAGTCAATCATGTAAACTTCCTGAGTGGCACCAGTACATCTAACTGCAGTGAACTCTGCATATTGTTAAACAAATTGGAGGCAAAAAAAACAAAATGCTGATTTTCCCAAATCTGTGTAGACTGAAGGGATCTCTAGTGTTATCCACTCCTGTGAACAGGTTTGGTAACTTATGATTCTCATCTTAATTAATGAAGTTACATATGGAAGGAGTTTCTGTCAAATTGCTTTGTAAATAAATACAAGAGAATGCAGCTCTCTTCTTACAGACAGAGAGGTTCAATCCCACATTTATATACAGACTGCAATGATGAGTCCTAAAATTGTCCTCTGTTATAAAACGTATTGCTGAATGGTAGACTGCGTCCAAGGGTTTTTAAAACGGAGGTTGCCGCGTGTACAGTAACAATATCACCAAAATCCAATACAGGGAGAAGTATTGTTTGAACAATCTTTCTCCTATTTTTAATACTAAGGCCTGATTTATTTCGATATAAAAAAACTATCTTTGATCTTAGCTTCTTAGTCAGATTTTTTTATATGCGTTACAAAGGACAACTTGTCATCAATCCAGACACCCAGGTACTTATATTGAGAAACAAGCTCAATTTGGGCTCCATTTATAGCGCAAATATGCAGGTCCTCAGGGTCAACATTTCGTGACCTAGAGAACAACATGAGCTTGGTTTTACTTGTATTTAACACTAATTTAAGATCTGTACGTGATTTCTGAATTTAATCAGTCATGCTGATGTACACGAATGGCCTTCTGCACTGAGGTGGCACAGGAACACAAAACGGTGTCATCTGCATCGAGATGAATGTTACAAGTATTAACAGTGTTTCCTATGTCATTAATATACAAGGTGAACAATGGACCCATAATCAAACCCTGAGGAACACCTTTTTGAATCTCAAGAAATTCTGATGTAACCCCATCTATCATCTATCAAGATGGCCTGAATTCTTTCGCTAAGATAACTCAGATTTAACCCCGTCTATCAAGATGGCCTGAGTTCTGTCGCTAAGATAATTCTGATTTAACCCCATCTATCCAGATGGCCTGAGTTCTGTCACTAAGATAATTCAGGTTTAACCTCATCTATCAAGATGGCCTGTGTTCTGTCGCTAAGATAACTCAGATTTAACCCCATCTATCAAGATAGCCTGACTTCTGTCGCTAAGATAATTCTGAAACCATAAACAGGCTGTATATATCTATATATACTGCTAGCGGTCATCAGCTAACCTTTAGCTTGGAAAACTCTCGCCAGTTTGCACAAAGCTATTCAAACCAGAGCATAACCGGACCTATTTTCTCTCCATATCCCCGGATTCCCACCGCAAGCTCTGAACCTTTCCACCTGGATCATAGCAGCTAGCTAGCTGCAATCCGAGTGTCTACTCCTGGCTAACGTCTCTGTCCCGAAGCAAGCACCAATTAGCCTGGAGCTAGCCCATGCTAGGCCCATCTCCCGGCTAGCTGAAGAGTTCCATTAGCCACTCCTGGGCTACAATACCTCTTTTGCCAATTGGCCTGGACCCATTTTACTGCCGGTGCAGAGCCCCGCCGGTCCTTCACGACTGGACTACCAACGTAATCTGCCCGAGGGGGTTATTCAACTGGCCCCTCCGTCGTGACATCCCCTGAGTGACCATCTGCTAGCCTGCTAGCCGCAGCCCGCTAGCTGTCTAGAGCATATCGGCTGTTAGCTGAATAGGTCCATCGGACAATTTCTTGGGCCACTATACCTATTTTTGCCAATTGGACTGGTCCCCTTTACCACACGGAACCCTACTAATCCATCATGACTGGTCTAGTGACCTAAACGCACGAGGAGGCTCTGAACAGACTTCCTCCGTCGCGACGTCCCTCTGAGGCCATTCTGCTAGCTTGCTTGCCCAGGCCCGCTAGCTGTCTGAATTGCCGTGTCTCCAACCAGCCTCACTACTCACTAGACCCTTATGATCACTCAGCTACGCATGCCTCTCCTTAATGTCAATATGCCTTGCCCATTGCTGTTCTGGTTAGTGATTATTGTCTTATTTCACTGTAGAGCCTCTAGCCCTGCTCAATATACCTTATCCAACCCTTTAGTTCCAACTCTCACACATGCGATGACATCAGCTGGTTTAAATTATGTTTCTAGAGACAATATCTCTCTCATCATCATTCAATGCCTAGGTTTACCTCCACTGTATCCACATCCTACCATACCTTTGTCTGTACATTATGCCTTGAGTCTATTCTATCGCGCCCAGAAACCTGCTCCTTTTACTCTCTGTTCCGGACGTACTAGACGACCAGTTCTTATAGCCTTTAGCCGTACCCTTATCCTACTCATCCTCTGTTCCTCTGGTGATGTAGAGGTTAATCCAGGCCTTGCAGTGCCTAGCTCCACTCCTATTCCCCAGGTGCTCTCATTTGTTGACTTCTGTAACCGTAAAAGCCTTGGTTTCATGCATGTTAACATTAGAAGCCTCCTCTCTAAGTTTGTTTTATTCACTGCTTTAGCACACTCTGCCAACACGTCCTAGCCGTGTCTGAATCCTGGCTTAGGTTTAGGAAGACCACCAAAAACCCTGAAATTTCCATCCCTAACTATAACATTTTCCGACAAGATAGAACTGCCAAAGGGGGTGGTGTTGCAATCTACTGCAGAGATAGTCTGCAGAGTTCTGTCATGCTATCCAGGTCTGTACCCAAACAATGAGCTTCTACTTTTAAAAATGCACCTTTCCAGAAACAAGTCTCTCACCATTGCTGCTTGCTATAGACCCCCCTCTGCCCCCAGCTGTGCCCTGGACACCATATGTGAATTGATTGCCCCCCATCTATCTTCAGAGCTCGTGCTGCTAGGTGACTTAAACTGGGACATGCTTAACACCCCGGCCATCCTACAATTTAAGCTGGATGCTCTCAATCTCACACAAATGATCAATGAACCTACCAGGTACAACCCCAAAGCTGTAAACACAGGCACCCTCATAGATACCATCCTAACCAACTTGCCCTCCAAATACACCTCTGCTGTTTTCAACCAAGATCTCAGCGATCACTGCCTAATTGCCTGCATCCGTAATGGGTCTGCGGTCAAACGACCACCCCTCATCACTGTCAAACGCTCCCTAAAACACTTCAGTGAGCAGGCCTTTCTAATCGACCTGGCCCGGGTATCCTGGAAGGATATCGACCTCATCCTGTCAGTAGAGGATGCCTGGCTATTCTTTAAAAGTGCTTTCCTCACCATCTTAAATAAGCATGCCACATTCAAAAAATGTAGAACCAGGAACAGATATAGCCCTTGGTTCTCTCCAGACCTGACTGCCCTTGACCAGCACAAAAACATCCTGTGGCGTTCTGCATTAGCATCGAATAGCCCCCGTGATATGCAACTTTTCAGGGAAGTTAGGAACCAATATACACAGGCAGTTAGGAAAGCTAAGATAGCTTTTTCAAGCAGAAATTTGCATCCTGCATCCTGTAAAAATGTTCTGGGACACTGTTAAGTTCATGGAGAATAAGAGCACCTCCTCCCAGCTGCCCACTGCACTGAGGATAGGAAACACTGTCACCACCGATAAATCCACGATAATTGAGAATTTCAATAAGCATTTTGCTACAGCTGGCCATGCTTTCCACCTGGCTACCCCTACCCCGGTCAACAGCCCTGCACCCCCCACAGCAACTTGCCCAAGCCTCCCCCATTTCTCCTTCACCCAAATCCAGATAGCTGATGTTCTGAAAGAGCTTCAAAATCTGGACCCCTACAAATCAGCCGGGTTAGACAATCTGGACCCTCTCTTTCTACAGTTATCTGCCGAAATTGTCGCAACCCCTATTACTAGCCTGTTCAACCTCTCTTTCGTATCGTCTGAGATTCCCAAAGATTGGAAAGCAGCCGCGGTCATCCCCCTCTTCAAAGGGGGAGACACTCTAGACACAAACTGCTACAGACCTATATCTATCCTACCCTGCCATTCTAAGATCTTCGAAAGCCAAGTTAACAAACAGTTTACCGACCATTTCGACTCCCACCGTACCTTCTCCGCTATGCAATCTGGTTTCAGAGCTGGTCAAGGGTGCACCTCAGCCACGCTCAAGGTCCTAAACAATATCATAACCGCCATCGATAAGAGACAATACTGTGCAGCCATATTCATCGACCTGGCCAAGGCTTTCGACTCTGTCAATCACCACATTCTTATCGGCAGACTCAACAGCCTTGGTTTCTCAAATGATTGTCTCGCCTGGTTTACCAACTACTTCTCTGATAGAGTTCAGTGCGTCAAATCGGAGGGCCTGTTGTCCGGACCTCTGGCAGTCTCTATGGGTGTCCCACAGGCTTCAATTCTCGTGCCGACTCTCTTCTCTGTATACATCAATGATGTTGCTCTTGCTGCTGGTGATTCTCTGATCCACCTCTACACAGATGACACCATTCTGTATACTTCTGGCCCTTCTTTGGACACTGTGTTAACTAACCTCCAGACGAGCTTCAATGCCATACAACTCTCCTTCCGTGGCCTCCAACTGCTCTTAAACGCAAGTAAAACTAAATACATGCTCTTCAAACAATCGCTGCCCGCACCTGCCCGCCTGTCTAGCATCACTACTCTGGACAGTTCTGACTTAGAATATGTGGACAACTGCAAATACCTAGGTGTCTGGTTAGACTGTAAACTCTCCCTCCAGACTCACATTAAACATCTCCAATCCAAAATTAAATCTAGAATCGGCTTCCTATTTCGCAACAAAGAATCCTTCACTAATGCTGCCAAACATACCCTCGTAAAACTGACCATCCTACCGATCCTTGACTTCGGCGATATCATTTACAAAATAGCCTCCAACACTCTACTCAACAAATTGGATGCAGTCTATCACAGTGCCATCCATTTTGTCACCAAAGCCCCATATACTACCCATCACTGCGACCTGTATGCTCTTGTTGGCTGGCCCTTGCTTTATATTCGTCACCAAACCCACTGGCTACAGGTTATCTACAAGTCTCTGCTAGGTAAAGCCCAGACTTATCTCAGCTCACTGGTCACCATAGCAGCACCCACTCGTAGCACGCGCTCCAGCAGGTATATCTCACTGGTCACCCCCAAAGCCAATTCCTTTGGCCGCCTTTCCTTCCAGTTCTCTGCTGCCAATGACTGGAACGAACTGCAAAAATCACTGAAGCTGGAGACACATATCTCCCTCACTAGCTTTAAGCACCAGCTATTTGAGCAGCTAACCGATCGTTGCAGCTGTACATAGTCCATCTGTAAATAACCCACCCAATCTACCTACCTCATCCCCAAAACTGTTTTTATTTACTTTTCTGCTCTTTTGCACACCAGCATCTCTACTTGCACATCATCATCTGCTCATTTATCACTCCAGTGTTAATCTGCTCAATTGTAATTACTTCGCAACCATGGCCTATTTATTGCCTACCTCCTCTTACCATTTGCACACACTGTCATGACTTCCGGCGCTCAGCGGTCGTTGTCACCATCTACTAGCTGCCACCGATCCCTTTTTCCTTCCGGTTTGTTTTGTCTTGATTGTTTTCACCTGTTGCTCATTTTGGTTTATTATTTGTCTATTTAAACTTATAGTGCTCGCTTGCTGTTGTGGGGGCATATCCTTATTGTCAGTGGTGCTGTTGGTATTTTCGCCTGCGTATTGTGTTGTATGGTTTTTCCCTCTGTTTTGGAGACATAGTGTTATGTGGTCATTTGCCTGTTTGTTTGGCTAGACCACGCGCAATATACGCATTTCTTTGGAAGTTTGCTTTCTGCGCCTGACTCTACACCCACCACTCCTAGTAATACGTGACACACACTGTATATAGACTTTCTTTTTTTCTATTGTGTTATTGACTGTACGCTTGTTTATTCCATGTGTAACTCTGTGTTGTTTGTTTGTGTCGCACTGCTTTGCTTTATCTTGGCCAGGTCACAGTTGTAAATGAGAACTTGTTCTCAACTAGCCTACCTGGTAAAATAAAAAAAATGTATTTTTCTTGCTCCTTGGCACCCCAGTATCTCTACTTGCACATTCATCTTCTGCACATCTACCATTCCAGTGTTTAATTGCTATATTCTAATTACTTCGCTGTCATGGCCTATTTATTGCCTTAACTCCCTTATCTTACCTCATTTGCACTCACTGTATATATACTTTTTTCTACTGTATTATTGACTGTATGTTTGTTTATTCCATGTGTAACTATGTGTTGTTTGTGTCAAACTGCTTTGCTTTATCTTGGCCAGGTTGCAGTTGCAAATGAGAACTTGTTCTCAACTTGCCTACCTGGTTAACTAAAGGTGAATTAATTATTTTTTTTTAAATATCCCAGCCCTACTCTTGATAATTTCTTCAGCAAAACAGAATGATCAACAGTGTCAAACTCCAGGTCAATGAACAAGGCAGCACAGATCTTTTTAGCATCCAAGGCAATGACAAGATCATTAACAACAATGATTTTGGTTGCTGTGGTAGTACTATGCCCAGGCCTAAACCCTGATTGGTTTATATTACGAATACAATTATCAGATTAAAAGGAACAAAGTTGTACATTAACCAAAGATTCTAGAATCTTAGCTAAACAAGATAGTCTTTAAATGGGGGCGATAGTTGTCAAGATCATTTGTATCCCCACCCTTATGGAGTGGCAGCACATATGTAGATGTCCATGCTTTTGGAATACTTCCTGATAACAATGTTAAATCAAAAATGTGGGCTACTGAGCCAGCAATAAGGTGTGCTGCACACTTAAGCAGACCAGGATCCAAATGATCCGCCTCTGTGGATTTGTTTTTGTCTAATGTTAACAAAACATCCAGGACTTCTTTATCAGTGAATTTCCCGAAAACTCCTGACCACCATTTTTAGTATCATTCAATAATAAGACTCTTTTCAAGAGCTGGCTTTGAAATACATTCAAATATAAAGCCTGCAGAGATAAAATGGTGTTTAAATGCATTAATGACATCCATTTTGTCAGTAATAGGGCCAGAATCTAAATGAATTTCTTGGGGGAGAGAAGAGGAGACATAACCCTTCTGTGATTTAACAGCTTTCCAGAATGTATCTGTACATTCAGATAGTGTATTAATATAATAATCTGATTTAGCTTTTTTAGCTAGTTTTACACACAGAATACTCAATTGTCTAAAAGACTGCCAGTCTGTGCCCGAGTCTGTGAATCTAGCTTTGGACCAGGAAGCATCTCTGTTGTGTGTGATTTCAGATTGCTCTGGACTGAACCAAAAGGCAAGACCTATTTTTTAATTATCAGTTTTTTTAAAGGGAGCATGTTTATCTACAAAACAATTGAAAACATTTGAGAAGTGGTTCAGAACCAACTCTGGGTCAGGTACAGACGCAATGCAATCAAAGTCACCAAAATAAAGGTCACAAAAAAAGGCCTGTTCATTGAAATGTTTATAATTCCTCTTGTTGATAAAACGAGGTTTGGATCGAGGCATGTGTATATCCCTGACACATACAATGGGACAGCGGGCACTAATATCCAAATACCCCACTCCCAGCATATTTCTATGGAGTATTTGTAAATATGAGGTCAATCAAAGTCGATTTCGTAGGGTCCTTTAAGTTTGGACGAGCGGGCTTTGTAATCAGCTGGTTCAAATTTAGATTAGTACAAAAATAAATTAAACAGTCAGCATCCTGCAAAATGAAAATCTCCATTTATTAACACCTCTGGAGTAGTAAAAATGGCAATTAAATCAGTGAGTTCGTTTAGTACACACTTCTTGGCGGAGGGTGGACAATAGATTCCTATAACTGTTATTTTGGAGTTTGTGCTAATTTGCTATCTAGCATGCTCCGAACACCTGTGCTAATTAGCTATCTAGCATGCTCCGAACACCTGTGCTAATTATCTATCTAGCATGCTCTGAACACCTGTGCTAATTAGCTATCTAGCATGCTCCGAACACCTGTGCTAATTAGCTATCTAGCATGCTCCGAACACCTGTGGTAATTATCTATCTAGCATGCTCTGAACACCTGCGCTAATTAGCTATCTAGCATGCTCCGAACATCTGTGCTAATTAGCTATCTAGCATGCTCCGAACACCTGTGCTAATTAGCTATCTAGCATGCTCCGAACATCTGTGCTAATTAGCTATCTAGCATGCTCCGAACACCTGTGTGTAGTAATCGAAGGCCGTCAGAAATGTGTTGTCACTGAAAAATACTGTCGGCTGCAACTGTGAAAGCTGGTTAAAACACTAAGTGTATATTTTGTATTTGTGAAATGATTTTGATGTGATATGAAAGTAAAGGACTTTGTTTCTAGAACCCGTATCGCAATTGAGAATCGATTCACATTTAGATGGAGTATTTGGCTGCCAGAGCCAGTCTACGTGGCTGCCAGAGGCAGTCTCCGTGGCTGCCAGAGCCAGTCTCCGTGGCTGCCAGAGCCAGTCTCCGTGGCTGCCAGAGCCAGTCTCCGTGGCTGCCAGAGCCAGTCTCCGGGGCTGCCAGAGCCAGTCTCCGTGGCTGCCAGAGCCAGTCTCCGTGGCTGCCAGAGCCAGTCTCCGTGGCTGCCAGAGCCAGTCTCCGTGGCTGCCAGAGCCAGTCTACATAGCTGCCAGAGCCAGTCTACATAGCTGCCAGAGCCAGTCTCCATGGCTGCCAGAGCCAGTCTCCATAGCTGCCAGAGCCAGTCTACATAGCTGCCAGAGCCAGTCTCCATGGCTGCCAGAGCCAGTCTACGTGGCTGCCAGAGCCAGTCTACATGGCTGCCAGTCTCCCTCTGAAAATAACATAAAGTCCTTGGAATGGTAGGCTTGCCTACATTCCTTCTGAGTACATTCTTGGGCTATATCGGCACATGCCTCAACGACTCACTTGTAACATCTTCGGCCATTATAGGAACGATGCATTGTTAAAACACTCGTCAGCCTAAGTTCCAGCGCTATCGTGAAACTGGACCCTGGTTATCTTTTATCCTGTCCTCTCCATACAGGCACCAACTAACCTGTCCATACAGGCACCAACTAACCTGTCCATACAGGCACCAACTAACCTGTCCATACAGGCACCAACTAACCTGTCCATACAGGCACCAACTAACCTGTCCATACAGGCACCAACTAACCTATATCCGTCCTTTCCATACAGGCACCAACTAACCTGTCCATACAGGCACCAACTAACCTGGCACCAACTAACCTGTCCATACATATACCAACTAACCTGTCCATACAGGCACCAACTAACCTGTCCATACAGGCACCAACTAACCTGTCCATACAGACACCAACTAACCTGTCCATACAGGCACCAACTAACCTGGCACCAACTAACCTGTCCATACAGGCACCAGCTAACTTGTCCATACAGACACCAACTAACCTATATCCGTCCTTTCCATACAGATACCAGCTAACCTGTCCATACAGATACCAACTAACCTGTCCATACAGGCACCAACTAACCTGGCACCAACTAACCTGTCCATACAGGCACCAACTAACCTGGCACCAACTAACCTGTCCATACAGACACCAACTAACCTGTCCATACAGGCACCAACTAACCTGTCCATACAGGCACCAACTAACCTGGCACCAACTAACCTGTCCATGCAGGCACCAACTAACCTGTCCATACAGGCACCAACTAACCTGGCACCAACTAACCTGTCCATACAGGCACCAACTAACCTTTCCATACAGGCACCAACTAACCTGTCCATACAGGCACCAACTAACCTGTATCTGTCCTGTCCATACAGGCACCAACTAACCTGTATCTGTCCTCTCCATACAGGCACCAACTAACCTGTCCATACAGGCACCAACTAACCTGTCCATACAGGCACCAACTAACCTTGTCCATACAGGCACCAACTAACCTGTCCATACAGGCACCAACTAACCTGTATCTGTCCTCTCCATACAGGCACCAACTAACCTGTCCATACAGGCACCAACTAACCTGTATCTGTCCTCTCCATACAAGCACCAACTAACCTGTCCATACAGGCACCAACTAACCTGTCCATACAGGCACCAACTAACCTGTCCATACAGGTACCAACTAACCTGTCCATACAGGTACCAACTAGCCTGTCCATACAGGCACTAACTAACCTGTCCATACAGGCACCAACTAACCTGTCCATACAGGCACCAACTAACCTGTCCATACAGGCACCAACTAACCTGTCCATACAGGCACCAACTAACCTTTCCATACAGGCACCAACTAACCTGTTCATACAGGCACCAACTAACCTGGCACCAACTAACCTGTCCATACAGGCACCAGCTAACCTTTCCATACAGATACCAACTAACCTGTCCATACAGGCACCAACTAACCTGTCCATACAGATACCAACTAACCTGTCCATACAGGCACCAACTAACCTGTCCATACAAATACCAACTAACCTGTCCATACAGGCACCAACTAACCTGTCCATACAGGCACCAACTAACCTGTCCATACAGGCACCAACTAACCTATATCCGTCCTTTCCATACAGATACCAACTAACCTGTCCATACAGGCACCAACTAACCTGTCCATACAGGCACCAACTAACCTGTCCATACAGGCACCAACTAACCTGTCCCTACAGGCACCAACTAACCTGGCACCAACTAAACTGTCCATACAGGCACCAACTAACCTGTCCATACAGGCACCAACTAACCTGTCCATACAGGCACCAACTAACCTGGCACCAACTAACCTGGCCATACAGGCACCAACTAACCTGTCCATACAGATACCAGCTAACCTGTCCATACAGGCACCAACTAACCTGGCCATACAGGCACCAACTAACCTGTCCATACAGGCACCAACTAACCTGTCCATACAGGCACCAACTAACCTGGCACCAACTAACCTGTCCATACAGATACCAACTAACCTGTCCATACAGGCACCAACTAACCTGTCCATATTGGCACCAACTAACCTGTCCATACAGGCACCAACTAACCTGTCCTTACAGGCACCAACTAACCTGGCACCAACTAACCTGTCCATACAGGCACCAACTAACCTGTCCATACAGGCACCAACTAACCTGTCCATACAGGCACCAACTAACCTGGCACCAACTAACCTGTCCATACAGGCACCAACTAACCTGTCCATACAGATACCAGCTAACCTGTCCATACAGGCACCAACTAACCTGGCACCAACTAACATGTCCATACAGGCACCAACTAACCTGTCCATACAGATACCAGCTAACCTGTCCATACAGGCACCAACTAACCTTTCCATACAGGCACCAACTAACCTGTCCATACAGGCACCAACTAACCTGTATCTGTCCTGTCCATACAGGCACCAACTAACCTGTATCTGTCCTCTCCATACAGGCACCAACTAACCTGTCCATACAGGCACCAACTAACCTGTCCATACAGGCACCAACTAACCTTGCCTATACAGGCACCAACTAACCTGTCCATACAGGCACCAACTAACCTGTCCATACAGGCACCAACTAACATGTCCATACAGGCACCAACTAGCCTGTCCATACAGGCACCAACTAACCTGTCCATACAGGCACCAACTAACCTGTCCATACAGGCACCAACTAACCTGTATCTGTCCTCTCCATACAGGCACCAACTAACCTGTCCATACAGGCACCAACTAACCTGTCCATACAGGCACCAACTAACCTGTCCATACAGGCACCAACTAACCTGGCACCAACTAACCTGTCCATACAGGCACCAACTAACCTGTCCATACAGGCAGCAACTAACCTGTCCATACAGGCACCAGCTAACCTTTCCATACAGACACCAACTAACCTATATCCGTCCTATCCATAAAGATACCAGCTAACCTGTCCATACAGATACCAACTAACCTGTCCATACAGGCACCAACTAACCTGTCCATACAGGCACCAACTAACCTGTCCATACTGGCACCAACTAACCTGTCCATACAGGCACCAACTAACCTGTATCTGTCCTCTCCATACAGGCACCAACTAACCTGTCCATACAGGCACCAACTAACCTGTCCATACAGGCACCAACTAACCTGTCCATACAGGCACCAACTAACCTGTCCATACAGGCACCAACTAACCTGTCCATACAGGTACCAACTAACCTGTCCATACAGGTACCAACTAGCCTGTCCATACAGGCACTAACTAACCTGTCCATAGAGGCACCAACTAACCTGTCCATACAGGCACCAACTAACCTGTATCTCTCCTCTCCATACAGACACCAGTCCGAGTTCCCAGTCGGTCCAGTCTGGCCTGGTGCACCACTCCCGAGCCTCCGTAACCAGCCAGTCCTCTTCGTACTGCTACATTAGCAGCCGCCACTCCTCCCTGTGTACCTCAGCCATGGGCCTGGAGCCCTGCTGCCGTTCCTCCACCAGCCAGCTCTCCCTCCGCACCACCCTGCAGCTCCGCCTGGGCTCAGGGTTCTCCTCGGACCCTGCCGGCCCCTCCGCCTCCCTGTCCTCTCACAGTATTCGCCCTGTCAGAGACATACCCTAGTGGGACCGCTGGGGAACGATGGGCTGTGTAGCGCCATAGCCGAGCCGCTCGGGTCAACACACCCACCAACACAACCCTGCTCTATCCACTGTGAAAAGAGATTACATCTACAGAGTGCAGGTCAGAGGACAGACAACGCCTTGATGGAACCTCACTGTTTTAATCAGCACCTGTAACTGTTTCTTATTGGTTTTAAAGGGATAGTTCACCCAAATTCCAAACTTACCTTTTTGTTTCCTTTTCCATAGACTGCTTTTTTTTCTCCTTTAGAGAAACATACAAGTATTTTAGACATTTGGAGGATGGATTGTTTACTTTAGATCAGTGTTCCCCAACTCCAGTCCTCCAGTACCCCCAACAACCCAACTCCAGTTCTCCAGTACCTTCAACAGCCCAACTCCAGTCCTCCAGTACCCCCAACAACCCAACTCCAGTCCTCCAGTACCCCCAACAGCCCAACTCCAGTCCTCCAGTACCCCCAACAGCCCAACTCTAGTCCTCCAGTACCCCCAACAACCCAACTCCAGTCCTCCAGTACCCCCAACAGCCCAACTCCAGTCCTCCAGTACCCCCAACAGCCCAACTCCAGTCCTCCAGAACCCCCAACAACCCAACTCCACTCCTCCAGTACCCCCAACAGCCCAACTCCAGGCTAGAGTGCAGACTGTTACCCTGGCTGGAGTAAAGCAGTACACACATCTATCTTGCTCTGTGTGTCCCAACATGCTGCATGATAGTAACCCTGTTCAGTTCAACATTGCTACCAACGGTCATTATTTTATATGCATTAATTTCTATTACTTTGACAGACTGTGTGCACACACGTAACACACACACACACACGTGACACACACACACGTGACACACACACCCACACGTGACACACACACACACACACGTGACACACACGTGACACACACGTGACATCACGCACACGTGACACACACACACGTGACACACACACCCACACGTGACACACACACACACAACATAAACACACACACACACTTGACATACACACACACACACGTTACACAAACAAATATGTGCACAAACTCCTGATGACAGTTTGATTTATGATTATGACAGAATGGAGTGTGAGGAAGTTGTGTAAAACTGCAAGGTTTTATCTTTCTTGTTTTGTCTCTAAATCATTTGCCAAAAAGAAGCCTGGCCCTGAAAGTGGCCATGGTTTCACACGTGACATGACATGTGAAAGCTTTTTGTTGCTGCCAAGAGATTACAGAGAAACATAGCTGTAGTTATTAAGGGGGAAGACATGCAGGTTCAAGATACACTATTTACTATGGCCTCATTATCATTCCTATTTGCAAAAATAAGACCCTGCGAGCAGAAAATAACGGACACTATGATGTTCTTTATGAATTGACAGTGATACACACCATCTGTGATCATATCACATTATTGTATTTGTTAAGACTCTTAGTGGCCATGGTTACCGATGCCTTACGAAAAATAATACAATCATTCTGTTTATTCAGCTATTTTAGTTTTTTTGCACTTGATAAACTTGAAAAAAGTGTTTACAGTATATAATTGTATATATATATTATGTCAATGTACAAAATATCAATTTTTGTTTAGAATATTTATTAGTGTTTAGAATTTAATTCACCTTTATTTAACCAGGAAAGCTAGTTGAGAACAAGTTCTCATTTACAACTGCGACCTGGCCAAGATAAAGCAAAGCAGTGCGACACAAACAACAACACAGAGTTACACATGGATTAAACAAACGTACAGTCAATAACACAATAGAAAAAAGAAAGTCTATATACAGTGTGTGTCAGGTATTTCTAGGAGTGGTGGGTGTAGAGTCAGGCGCAGAGAGCAAACTTCCAAAGAAATGCGTATATTGCGCGTGGTCTAGCCAAACAAACAGGCAAATGACCACATAACACCTATGTCTCCAAAACAGAGGAAAAACCATACAACACACCACTGACAGTAAGGATATGCCCGCACAACAGCAAGAGAGCACTAGAAGTTTAAATAGACAAATAATAAACCAAAATGAGCAACAGGTGAAAACAATCAAGACAAAACAAACCGAAAGGAAAAAGGGATCTGTGGCAGCCAGTGTGAAACCACCACTCTCAATGTGAAACCACCACTCTCAATGTGAAACCACCACTCACAGTGTGAAACCACCACTCTCAATGTGAAACCACCCCTCACAGTGTGAAACCACCACTCACAGTGTGAAACCACCACTCTCAATGTGAAACCACCACTCTCAATGTGAAACCACCACTCTCAATGTGAAACCACCACTCTCAATGTGAAACCACCCCTCACAGTGTGAAACCACCACTCACAGTGTGAAACCACCACTCTCAATGTGAAACCACCACTCTCAATGTGAAACCACCACTCACAGTGTGAAACCACCACTCTCAATGTGAAACCACCACTCACAGTGTGAAACCACCACTCACAGTGTGAAACCACCACTCTCAATGTGAAACCACCACTCTCAATGTGAAACCACCACTCTCAATGTGAAACCACCACTCACAGTGTGAAACCACCACTCATAGTGTGAAACCACCACTCTCAATGTGAAACCACCACTCACAGTGTGAAACCACCACTCACAGTGTGAAACCACCACTCAACAGTGTGAAACCACCACTCTCAGTGTGATACCACCAGGACCACCACTCACAGTGTGAATCTACCAGAACCAACACTCACAGTGTGAAACCACCAGGACCAACACTCACAGTGTGAAACCATCAGGACCACCACTCTCAGTGTGAAACCACCAGGACCACCACTCTCAGTGTGAAACCACCAGGACCACCACTCACAGTGTGAAACCACCAGGACCACCACTCACATTGTGAAACCACCACTCTCAGTGTGAAACCACCAGGACCACCACTCACATTGTGAAACCACCATTCTCAGTGTGAAACCAGCAGGACCACCACTCTCAGTTTGAACCCACCACTCTCAGTGTGAAACCACCACTCTCAGTGTGATACCACCAGGACCACTACTCACAGTGTGAATCTACCAGAACCAACACTCACAGTGTGACACCACCAGGACCAACACTCACAGTGTGAAACCATCAGGACCACCACTCTCAGTGTGAAACCCCCAGGACCAACACTCTGTGTGAAACCACCAGGACCACCACTCACATTGTGAAACCACCGGGACCACCACTCTCAGTGTGAAACCACCAGGACCACCACTCACATTGTGAAACCACCACTCTCAGTGTGAAACGACCAGGACCACCACTCTCAGTGTGAAACCACCAGGACCACCACTCTCAGTGTGAAACCACCAGGACCAACACTCACAGGTTGAAACCACCACTCTGTGTGAAACCACCACTCTCAGTGTGAAACCACCAGGACCAACACTCTCAGTGTGAAACCACCAGGACCAACACTCTCAGTGTGAAACCACCAGGACCAACACTCTCAGTGTGAAACCACCACTCTCAGTGTGAAACTACCAGGACCACCACTTACAGTGTGAAACCACCAGGACCACTACTCTCAGTGTGAAACCACCAAGACCACCACTCACAGTGTGAAACCACCAGGACCAACACTGACAGTGTGAAACCACCACTCTCAGTGTGTAACCACCAGGACCAACACTCTCAGTGTGAAACTACCACTCACAGTGTGAAACCACCATGACCACCACTCACAGTATGAAACCACCAGGACCACCACTCTCAGTGTGAAACCACCACTCTCAGTGTGAAACCACCACTCTCAGTGTGAAACCACCAGGACCACCACTCACATTGTGAAACCACCATTCTCAGTTTAAACCACCAGGACCCCCACTCTCAGTGTGAAACCACCACTCTCAGTTTGAAACCACCACTCACATTGTGAAACCACCACTCCCAGTGTGAAACCACCAGGACCAACACTCTCAGTGTGAAACCAGCAGGACCACCACTCTCAGTTTGAACCCACCACTCTCAGTGTGAAACCACCACTCTCAGTGTGATACCACCAGGACCACCACTCACAGTGTGAATCTACCAGAACCAACACTCACAGTGTGAAACCACCAGGACCAACACTCACAGTGTGAAACCATCAGGACCACCACTCTCAGTGTGAAACCACCAGGACCACCACTCTCAGTGTGAAACCACCAGGACCACCACTCACAGTGTGAAACCACCAGGACCACCACTCACATTGTGAAACCACCACTCTCAGTGTGAAACCACCAGGACCACCACTCACATTGTGAAACCACCACTCTCAGTTTAAACCACCAGGACCAACACTCTCAGTGTGAAACCACCAGGACTACCACTCTCAGTTTGAAACCACCAGGACCACCACTCACATTGTGAAACCACCCCTCTCAGTTTAAACCACCAGGACCACCACTCTCAGTGTGAAACCACCAGGACCAACACTCACAGTGTCAAACCACCAGGACTACCACTCTCAGTTTGAACCCACCAGCACCACCACTCACATTGTGAAACCACCACTCTCAGTGTGAAACGACCAGGACCACCACTCTCAGTGTGAAACCACCAGGACCAACACTCACAGTGTGAAACCACCACTCTCAGTGTGAAACCACCAGAACCAACACTCAAAGTGTGAAACCACCAGGACCAACACTCTCAGTGTGAATCCACCAGGACCAACACTCTCAGTGTGAAACCACTAGGACCAACACTCTCAGTGTGAAACCACCAGGACCAACACTCTCAGTGTGAAACTACCAGGACCACCACTTACAGTGTGAAACCACCAGGACCACTACTCTCAGTGTGAAACCACCAGGACCACCACTCACAGTGTGAAACCACCAGGACCAACACTCACAGTGTGAAACCACCACTCTCAGTGTGTAACCACCAGGACCAACACTCTCAGTGTGAAACTACCACTCACAGTGTGAAACCACCATGACCACCACTCACAGTGTGAATCCACCAGAACCACCACTCTCAGTGTGAAACCACCACTCTCAGTGTGAAACCACCAGGACCAACACTCACAGTGTGAAACCAGCAGGACCAACACTCACAGTGTGAAACAACCAGGACCACCACTCTCAGTGTGAAACCACCAGGACCAACACTCACAGGTTGAAACCACCACTCTCAGTGTGAAACCACCACTCTCAGTGTGAAACCACCAGAACCAACACTCAAGGTGTGAAACCACCAGGACCAACACTCTCAGTGTGAATCCACCAGGACCAACACTCTCAGTGTGAAACCACCAGGACCAACACTCTCAGTGTGAAACCACCAGGACCAACACTTACAGTGTGAAACCACCAGGACCACTACTCTCAGTGTGAAACCACCAGGACCACCACTCACAGTGTGAAACCACCAGGACCAACACTCACAGTGTGAAACCACCACTCTCAGTGTGTAACCACCAGGACCAACACTCTCAGTGTGAAACTACCACTCACAGTGTGAAACCACCATGACCACCACTCACAGTGTGAATCCACCAGAACCACCACTCTCAGTGTGAAACCACCACTCTCAGTGTGAAACCACCAGGACCAACACTCTCAGTGTGAAACCACCAGGACCACCACTCACAGTGTGAAACAACCAGGACCACCACTCTCAGTGTGAAACCACCACTCTCAGTGTGAAACCACCAGGACCACCAGTCTCAGTGTGAATCCACCAGGACCACCACTCACAGTGTGAATCCACCAGGACCACCACTCTCATTGTGAAACCACCAGGACCAACACTCACAGTGTGAAACCACCAGGACCAACACTCTCAGTGTGAAACCACCAGGACCAACACTCTCAGTGTGAAACCACCAGGACCAACACTCTCAGTGTGAAACCACCAGGACCAACAATCTCAGTGTGAAACCACCACTCTCAGTGTGACACCACCAGGACCAACACTCACAGTGTGAAACCACCACTCTCAGTGTGAAACCACCGGGACCACCACTCTCAGTGTGAAACCACCAGGACCAACACTCACAGTGTGAAACCACCAGGACCACCACTCTCAGTTTGAACCCACCACTCTCAGTGTGAAACCACCAGGACCACCACTCTCAGTGTGAAACCACCACTCTCAGTGTGAAACCACCAGGACCACCACTCTCAGTTTGAACCCACCACTCTCAGTGTGAAACCACCAGGACCACCACTCTCAGTGTGAAACCACCACTCACAGTGTGAAACCACCAGGACCACCACTCTCAGTGTGAATCTACCACTCTCAGTGTGAAACCACCAGGACCACCACTCTCAGTGTGAATCTACCACTCTCAGTGTGAAACCACCAGGACCACCACTCTCACTGCTCACAGTCTGAAACCAAAACACACTTAACTAAACACAAAACATCCATCACATCACCTCACCCCTGATTGGAGGACCTCAAACCGTTATACTGTGAATGTGTATAAGCCTTGTGTTTGGGGCAAATCCAACACATCACTGAGTACCACTTCATATTTCCAAGCATGGTGGTGGCTGCATCATGCTATGGGTATGCTTGTCATCGGCAAGGGAGTTTTTTGGGGGGATAAAAATTAATGGACTAGAGCTTAGCACAGGAAAAATTTGAGAGGAAAACCTGGTTCAGTCTGCTTTCCAACAGACACTGGGAGAAAAATGCACCTTTCAGCAGGACAATAACCTAAAACACGAGGTCAAATATACACGGGAGTTGCAAGACGACATTGAACGTTTTTGAGTTGCCTAGTTACAGTTTTAACTTTAATCAGCTTGAAAAATCTATGGCAAGACTTGAAAATGGTTGTCTAGCAATGATCAACAACCAACTTGACAGAGCTTGAAGAATTTTCAAAAGAATAATATGCAAATATTGTGCAATCCGGGTGTGTAAAGCTCTTAGAGACTTACCCAGAAAGACTCACAGCTGTAATCGCTGCCAAAGGTGATTCTAACGTGTATTGACTGGTATGACTTCTTCTGTAAATGAGATATTTCTGTATTTTCATTTTCAAAAAAATTTCAAAAAAATGTATAAAAACATGTCTTCACTTTGTCAATTTTGAATTCAGGCTGTAACACAACAAACTGTGGAATAAGTCAAGGGGTCTGAATACTTTCTGAAGGCTCTGTGTGTCTACTAGACGAGGGCCGTTAGCCACACATGATAGAGCCCACAAATACATTTCAGGAGCATTTCACTTCCCGTCCCACAGTGCAGTGCAGGTGCTAAACTGAGTGTTAGATGCTAAAATAAAACCAGGGCCATTTGTAACACGTGATGTGAAAGTCTTCCATACTGAAAGCGTTGTATTGTCCTAGACTATACTCTCTGAAAGATGTATGGCTACTAGACTATACTCTCTGAAAGGTGTATGGCTACTAGACTATACTCTGAAAGGTGTATGGCTACTAGACTATACTCAGAAAGGGGTATGGCTACTAGACTATACTCTGAAAGGTGTATGGCTACTAGACTATACTCTGAACGATGTATGGCTACTAGACTATACTCTGAAAGGTGTATGGCTACTAGACTATACTCTCTGAACTATGTATGGCTACTAGACTATACTCTCTGAACGATGTATGGCTACTAGACTATACTCTCTGAACGATGTATGGCTACTAGACTATACTCTCTGAACGATGTATGGCTACTAGACTATACTCTCTGAACGATGTATGGCTACTAGACTATACTCTGAAAGGTGTATGGCTACCAGACTATACTCTGAAAGGTGTATGGCTACTAGACTATACTCTCTGAAAGGTGTATGGCTACTAGACTATACTCTGAAAGATGTATGGCTACTAGACTATACTCTGAAAGGTGTATGGCTACTAGACTATACTCTCTGAAAGGTGTATGGCTACTAGACTATACTCTCTGAAAGGTGTATGGCTACTAGACTATACTCTGAAAGATGTATGGCTACTAGACTATACTCTCTGAAAGGTGTATGGCTACTAGACTATACTCTGAAAGATGTATGGCTACTAGACTATACTCTGAAAGGTGTATGGCTACTAGACTATACTCTCTGAAAGATGTATGGCTACTAGACTATACTCTGAAAGGTGTATGGCTACTAGACTATACTCTCTGAACGATGTATGGCTACTAGACTATACTCTGAAAGATGTATGGCTACTAGACTATACTCTCTGAAAGGTGTATGGCTACTAGACTATACTCTCTGAACGATGTATGGCTACTAGACTATACTCTGAAAGGTGTATGGCTACTAGACTATCCTCTGAAAGATGTATGGCTACTAGACTATACTCTCTGAAAGGTGTATGGCTACTAGACTATACTCTGAAAGGTGTATGGCTACTAGACTATACTCTCTGAAAGGTGAATGGCTACTAGACTATACTCTGAAAGGTGAATGGCTACTAGACTATACTCTGAAAGGTGTATGGCTACTAGACTATACTCTCTGAAAGGTGTATGGCTACTAGACTATACTCTCTGAAAGATGTATGGCTACTAGACTATACTCTGAAAAATGTATGGCTACTAGACTATACTCTGAAAGGTGTATGGCTACTAGACTATACTCTCTGAAAGATGTATGGCTACTAGACTATACTCTGAAAGGTGTATGGCTACTAGACTATACTCTCTGAAAGGTGTATGGCTACTAGACTATACTCTCTGAACGATGTATGGCTACTAGACTATACTCTCTGAACGATGTATGGCTACTAGACTATACTCTGAAAGGTGTATGGCTACTAGTCTATACTCTGAAAGGTGTATGGCTACTAGACTATACTCTCTGAAAGGTGTATGGCTACTAGACTATCCTCTGAAAGGTGTATGGCTACTAGACTATACTCTGAAAGGTGTATGGCTACTAGACTATACTCTCTGAACGATGTATGGCTACTAGTCTATACTCTGAAAGGTGTATGGCTACTAGACTATACTCTCTGAACGATGTATGGCTACTAGACTATACTCTGAAAGGTGTATGGCTACTAGACTATACTCTCTGAACGATGTATGGCTACTGGTCTATACTCTGAAAGGTGTATGGCTACTAGACTATACTGTGAAAGGTGTATGGCTACTAGACTATACTCTGAAAGGTGTATGACTACTAGACTATACTCTGAAAGGTGTATGGCTACTAGACTATACTCTCTGAACGATGTATGGCTACTAGACTATACTCTGAAAGGTGTATGGCTACTAGACTATACTCTCTGAACGATGTATGGCTACTAGACTATACTCTGAAAGGTGTATGGCTACTAGACTATACTCTCTGAAAGGTGTATGGCTACTAGACTATACTCTCTGAAAGATGTATGGCTACTAGACTATACTCTGAAAGGTGTATGGCTACTAGACTATACTCTCTGAACGATGTACGCTACTAGACTATACTCTGAAAGGTGTATGGCTACTAGACTATACTCTGAAAGGTGTATGGCTACTAGACTATACTCTGAAAGGTGTATGGCTACTAGACTATACTCTGAACGATGTATGGCTACTAGACTATACTCTCTGAAAGATGTATGGCTACTAGACTATACTCTCTGAAAGATGTATGGCTACTAGACTATACTCTCTGAAAGATGTATGGCTACTAGACTATACTCTGAAAGGTGTATGGCTACTAGACTATACTCTCTGAACGATGTATGCTACTAGACTATACTCTGAAAGGTGTATGGCTACTAGACTATACTCTGAAAGGTGTATGACTACTAGACTATACTCTCTGAACGATGTATGGCTACTAGACTATACTCTGAAAGATGTATGGCTACCAGACTATACTCTGAAAGATGTATGGCTACTAGACTATACTCTCTGAATGATGTATGGCTACTAGACTATACTCTGAAAGGTGTATGGCTACTAGACTATACTCTGAAAGGTGTATGGCTACTAGACTATACTCTCTGAAAGGTGTATGGCTACTAGTCTATACTCTGAAAGGTGTATGGCTACTAGACTATACTCTCTGAACGATGTATGGCTACTAGACTATACTCTCTGAACGATGTATGGCTACTAGACTATACTCTCTGAAAGGTGTATGGCTACTAGACTATACTCTCTGAACGATGTATGGCTACTAGACTATACTCTCTGAACGATGTATGGCTACTAGACTATACTCTGAAAGGTGTATGGCTACTAGTCTATACTCTGAAAGGTGTATGGCTACAAGACTATACTCTCTGAAAGGTGTATGGCTACTAGACTATCCTCTGAAAGGTGTATGGCTACTAGACTATACTCTGAAAGGTGTATGGCTACTAGACTATACTCTCTGAACGATGTATGGCTACTAGTCTATACTCTGAAAGGTGTATGGCTACTAGACTATACTCTCTGAACGATGTATGGCTACTAGACTATACTCTGAAAGGTGTATGGCTACTAGACTATACTCTCTGAACGATGTATGGCTACTGGTCTATACTCTGAAAGGTGTATGGCTACTAGACTATACTCTGAAAGGTGTATGGCTACTAGACTATACTCTGAAAGGTGTATGACTACTAGACTATACTCTGAAAGGTGTATGGCTACTAGACTATACTCTCTGAACGATGTATGGCTACTAGACTATACTCTGAAAGGTGTATGGCTACTAGACTATACTCTCTGAACGATGTATGGCTACTAGACTATACTCTGAAAGGTGTATGGCTACTAGACTATACTCTCTGAAAGGTGTATGGCTACTAGACTATACTCTCTGAAAGATGTATGGCTACTAGACTATACTCTGAAAGGTGTATGGCTACTAGACTATACTCTCTGAACGATGTACGCTACTAGACTATACTCTGAAAGGTGTATGGCTACTAGACTATACTCTGAAAGGTGTATGGCTACTAGACTATACTCTGAAAGGTGTATGGCTACTAGACTATACTCTGAACGATGTATGGCTACTAGACTATACTCTCTGAAAGATGTATGGCTACTAGACTATACTCTCTGAAAGATGTATGGCTACTAGACTATACTCTCTGAAAGATGTATGGCTACTAGACTATACTCTGAAAGGTGTATGGCTACTAGACTATACTCTCTGAACGATGTATGCTACTAGACTATACTCTGAAAGGTGTATGGCTACTAGACTATACTCTGAAAGGTGTATGACTACTAGACTATACTCTCTGAACGATGTATGGCTACTAGACTATACTCTGAAAGATGTATGGCTACCAGACTATACTCTGAAAGATGTATGGCTACTAGACTATACTCTCTGAATGATGTATGGCTACTAGACTATACTCTGAAAGGTGTATGGCTACTAGACTATACACTGAAAGGTGTATGGCTACTAGACTATACTCTCTGAAAGGTGTATGGCTACTAGTCTATACTCTGAAAGGTGTATGGCTACTAGACTATACTCTCTGAACGATGTATGGCTACTAGACTATACTCTCTGAACGATGTATGGCTACTAGACTATACTCTGAAAGGTGTATGGCTACTAGACTATCCTCTGAAAGATGTATGGCTACTAGACTATACTCTGAAAGGTGTATGGCTACTAGACTATACTCTCTGAAAGGTGTATGGCTACTAGTCTATACTCTGAAAGGTGTATGGCTACTAGACTATACTCTCTGAACGATGTATGGCTACTAGACTATACTCTCTGAACGATGTATGGCTACTAGACTATACTCTCTGAACGATGTATGGCTACTAGTCTATACTCTGAAAGGTGTATGGCTACTAGAATATACTCTGAAAGATGTATGGCTACTAGACTATACTCTGAACGATGTATGGCTACTAGACTATACTCTGAAAGGTGTATGGCTACTAGACTATACTCTGAAAGGTGTTTGGCTACTAGACTATACTCTCTGAAAGATGTATGGCTACTAGACTATACTCTGAAAGGTGTATGGCCACTAGACTATACTCTGAAAGGTGTATGGCTACTAGTCTATACTCTGAAAGATGTATGGCTACTAGTCTATACTCTGAAAGGTGTATGGCTACTAGACTATACTCTGAAAGGTGTATGGCTACTAGACAATACTCTGAAAGGTGTATGGCCGCTAAACTATACTCTGAAAGGTGTATGGCTACTAGACTATACTCTGAAAGGTGTATGGCTACTAGACTATACTCTGAAAGGTGTATGACTACTAGACTATACTCTGAAAGGTGTATGGCTACTAGACTATACTCTCTGAACGATGTATGGCTACTAGACTATACTCTGAAAGGTGTATGGCTACTAGACTATACTCTCTGAACGATGTATGGCTACTAGACTATACTCTGAAAGGTGTATGGCTACTAGACTATACTCTCTGAAAGGTGTATGGCTACTAGACTATACTCTCTGAAAGATGTATGGCTACTAGACTATACTCTGAAAGGTGTATGGCTACTAGACTATACTCTCTGAACGATGTATGCTACTAGACTATACTCTGAAAGGTGTATGGCTACTAGACTATACTCTGAAAGGTGTATGGCTACTAGACTATACTCTGAAAGGTGTATGGCTACTAGACTATACTCTGAACGATGTATGGCTACTAGACTATACTCTCTGAAAGATATATGGCTACTAGACTATACTCTCTGAAAGATGTATGGCTACTAGACTATACTCTGAAAGGTGTATGGCTACTAGACTATACTCTGAACGGTGTATGGCTACTAGACTATACTCTCTGAAAGATGTATGGCTACTAGACTATACTCTGAAAGATGTATGGCTACTAGACTATACTCTCTGAAAGGTGTATGGCTACTAGACTATACTCTCTGAACGATGTATGGCTACTAGACTATACTCTGAAAGGTGTATGACTACTAGACTATACTCTCTGAACGATGTATGGCTACTAGACTCTGAAAGGTGTATGGCTACTAGACTATACTCTGAAAGGTGTATGACTACTAGACTATACTCTGAAAGGTGTATGGCTACTAGACTATACTCTCTGAACGATGTATGGCTACTAGACTATACTCTGAAAGGTGTATGGCTACTAGACTATACTCTCTGAACGATGTATGGCTACTAGACTATACTCTCTGAAAGGTGTATGGCTACTAGACTATACTCTCTGAAAGATGTATGGCTACTAGACTATACTCTGAAAGGTGTATGGCTACTAGACTATACTCTCTGAACGATGTATGCTACTAGACTATACTCTGAAAGGTGTATGGCTACTAGACTATACTCTGAAAGGTGTATGGCTACTAGACTATACTCTGAAAGGTGTATGGCTACTAGACTATACTCTCTGAAAGATGTATGGCTACTAGACTATACTCTGAAAGATGTATGGCTACTAGACTATACTCTCTGAAAGGTGTATGGCTACTAGACTATACTCTCTGAACGATGTATGGCTACTAGACTATACTCTGAAAGGTGTATGACTACTAGACTATACTCTCTGAACGATGTATGGCTACTAGACTATACTCTGAAAGGTGTATGGCTATTAGACTATACTCTGAAAGGTGTATGACTACTAGACTATACTCTCTGAAAGATGTATGGCTACTAGACTATACTCTGAAAGATGTATGGCTACTAGACTATACTCTGAAAGATGTATGGCTACTAGACTATACTCTCTGAACGATGTATGGCTACTAGAATATACTCTGAAAGATGTATGGCTACTAGACTATACTCTCTGAACGATGTATGGCTACTAGACTATACTCTGAAAGGTGTATGGCTACTAGACTATACTCTGAAAGGTGTTTGGCTACTAGACTATACTCTGAAAGGTGTATGGCTACTAGACTATACTCTGAAAGGTGTTTGGCTACTAGACTATACTCTCTGAAAGATGTATGGCTACTAGACTATACTCTGAAAGGTGTATGGCCACTAGACTATACTCTGAAAGGTGTATGGCTACTAGTCTATACTCTGAAAGATGTATGGCTACTAGTCTATACTCTGAAAGGTGTATGGCTACTAGACTATACTCTGAAAGGTGTATGGCTACTAGACAATACTCTGAAAGGTGTATGGCCGCTAAACTATACTCTGAAAGGTGTATGGCTACTAGACTATACTCTGAAAGGTGTATGGCTACTAGACTATACTCTGAAAGGTGTATGACTACTAGACTATACTCTGAAAGGTGTATGGCTACTAGACTATACTCTCTGAACGATGTATGGCTACTAGACTATACTCTGAAAGGTGTATGGCTACTAGACTATACTCTCTGAACGATGTATGGCTACTAGACTATACTCTGAAAGGTGTATGGCTACTAGACTATACTCTCTGAAAGGTGTATGGCTACTAGACTATACTCTCTGAAAGATGTATGGCTACTAGACTATACTCTGAAAGGTGTATGGCTACTAGACTATACTCTCTGAACGATGTATGCTACTAGACTATACTCTGAAAGGTGTATGGCTACTAGACTATACTCTGAAAGGTGTATGGCTACTAGACTATACTCTGAAAGGTGTATGGCTACTAGACTATACTCTGAACGATGTATGGCTACTAGACTATACTCTCTGAAAGATATATGGCTACTAGACTATACTCTCTGAAAGATGTATGGCTACTAGACTATACTCTGAAAGGTGTATGGCTACTAGACTATACTCTGAACGGTGTATGGCTACTAGACTATACTCTCTGAAAGATGTATGGCTACTAGACTATACTCTGAAAGATGTATGGCTACTAGACTATACTCTCTGAAAGGTGTATGGCTACTAGACTATACTCTCTGAACGATGTATGGCTACTAGACTATACTCTGAAAGGTGTATGACTACTAGACTATACTCTCTGAACGATGTATGGCTACTAGACTCTGAAAGGTGTATGGCTACTAGACTATACTCTGAAAGGTGTATGACTACTAGACTATACTCTGAAAGGTGTATGGCTACTAGACTATACTCTCTGAACGATGTATGGCTACTAGACTATACTCTGAAAGGTGTATGGCTACTAGACTATACTCTCTGAACGATGTATGGCTACTAGACTATACTCTCTGAAAGGTGTATGGCTACTAGACTATACTCTCTGAAAGATGTATGGCTACTAGACTATACTCTGAAAGGTGTATGGCTACTAGACTATACTCTCTGAACGATGTATGCTACTAGACTATACTCTGAAAGGTGTATGGCTACTAGACTATACTCTGAAAGGTGTATGGCTACTAGACTATACTCTGAAAGGTGTATGGCTACTAGACTATACTCTCTGAAAGATGTATGGCTACTAGACTATACTCTGAAAGATGTATGGCTACTAGACTATACTCTCTGAAAGGTGTATGGCTACTAGACTATACTCTCTGAACGATGTATGGCTACTAGACTATACTCTGAAAGGTGTATGACTACTAGACTATACTCTCTGAACGATGTATGGCTACTAGACTATACTCTGAAAGGTGTATGGCTATTAGACTATACTCTGAAAGGTGTATGACTACTAGACTATACTCTCTGAAAGATGTATGGCTACTAGACTATACTCTGAAAGATGTATGGCTACTAGACTATACTCTGAAAGATGTATGGCTACTAGACTATACTCTCTGAACGATGTATGGCTACTAGAATATACTCTGAAAGATGTATGGCTACTAGACTATACTCTCTGAACGATGTATGGCTACTAGACTATACTCTGAAAGGTGTATGGCTACTAGACTATACTCTGAAAGGTGTTTGGCTACTAGACTATACTCTGAAAGGTGTATGGCCACTAGACTATACTCTGAAAGGTGTATGGCTACTAGTCTATACTCTGAAAGATGTATGGCTACTAGTCTATACTCTGAAAGGTGTATGGCTACTAGACTATACTCTGAAAGGTGTATGGCTACTAGACAATACTCTGAAAGGTGTATGGCCGCTAAACTATACTCTGAAAGGTGTATGGCTACTAGACTATACTCTGAAAGGTGTATGGCTACTAGACTATACTCTGAAAGGTGTATGACTACTAGACTATACTCTGAAAGGTGTATGGCTACTAGACTATACTCTCTGAACGATGTATGGCTACTAGACTATACTCTGAAAGGTGTATGGCTACTAGACTATACTCTCTGAACGATGTATGGCTACTAGACTATACTCTGAAAGGTGTATGGCTACTAGACTATACTCTCTGAAAGGTGTATGGCTACTAGACTATACTCTCTGAAAGATGTATGGCTACTAGACTATACTCTGAAAGGTGTATGGCTACTAGACTATACTCTCTGAACGATGTATGGCTACTAGACTATACTCGGAAAGGTGTATGGCTACTAGACTATACTCTGAAAGGTGTATGACTACTAGACTATACTCTGAAAGGTGTATGGCTACTAGACTATACTCTCTGAACGATGTATGGCTACTAGACTATACTCTGAAAGGTGTATGGCTACTAGACTATACTCTCTGAACGATGTATGGCTACTAGACTATACTCTGAAAGGTGTATGGCTACTAGACTATACTCTCTGAAAGGTGTATGGCTACTAGACTATACTCTCTGAAAGATGTATGGCTACTAGACTATACTCTGAAAGGTGTATGGCTACTAGACTATACTCTCTGAACGATGTATGCTACTAGACTATACTCTGAAAGGTGTATGGCTACTAGACTATACTCTGAAAGGTGTATGGCTACTAGACTATACTCTGAAAGGTGTATGGCTACTAGACTATACTCTGAAAGGTGTATGGCTACTAGACTATACTCTCTGAAAGATGTATGGCTACTAGACTATACTCTGAAAGATGTATGGCTACTAGACTATACTCTCTGAAAGGTGTATGGCTACTAGACTATACTCTCTGAACGATGTATGGCTACTAGACTATACTCTGAAAGGTGTATGACTACTAGACTATACTCTCTGAACGATGTATGGCTACTAGACTATACTCTGAAAGGTGTATGGCTATTAGACTATACTCTGAAAGGTGTATGACTACTAGACTATACTCTCTGAAAGATGTATGGCTACTAGACTATACTCTGAAAGATGTATGGCTACTAGACTATACTCTGAAAGATGTATGGCTACTAGACTATACTCTCTGAACGATGTATGGCTACTAGACTATACTCTGAAAGGTGTTTGGCTACTAGACTATACTCTGAAAGGTGTATGGCTGCTAAACTATACTCTGAAAGGTGTATGGCTACTAGACTATACTCTGAAAGGTGTATGGCTACTAGACTATGGCTATTTGCAGTATCACGAGAGCAAGCACAGGAACATTTCACCTCAGTAAAAGGCTGGTTTATACTTTGTCTAACGACACGTCTGTAGACCATTTAGAATGTGACAAGTGTCTAAAAACAGTAGGTAACTAGACCAACTGTAAACCAGCCTTAACAGGGCAGGTGCTAAGTGGGTTGACGCTCAAATAATCCCACCCTGACCTGTTTCCCCCTTGTCCTCGTTATTATCTCCCCCCCCCCCCCCCCCCCCCCCCCAGGTGTCGCTTGTTTTCCCCAGTGTATTTATCCCTGTGTTTCCTGTCTCTCTGTGCCAGTTTGTCTTGTATGTCCAAGCCTACCAAACCTACCGGTTGTCCTGGTTTCCTGCTTTCCTGCTTTGCCTGTTTCTCATTTTGCTAGTCCTCCCGGTTCTGACCCTTGCTTGTTTTCTGGACTCCTGCCTGACCATTCTGCCTGTCCTGACCTCGAGCCTGCCTGCCCTTCGGTATCTCCTGAACTCTGAACTGGTTTTGACCTTTTTCCTGTCCACGACCATTCTCTTGCCTACTGCCCTTTGGATTTATTAAACATCTAAGACTCCAACCATCTGCCTCCTGTGTCTGCATCTGGGTCTCGCCTTTGTGTCATGATACAAATAATGCTTTAATTGATCTTTTATGTCACAAGATCTGTGGTTCATTATGTTCTAACATGTCACAAGGAAGCTCTGTGGTTCATGTTGCCTCACTGTACCATTTCTGCTGAGCATTCAGAAATGGGTCACAAGACTGTGTCAAAGGAAGTTAATGAGAGACAGAGAGAATTACACCTGGCATCATATTTCTATATATTGTGCACTTCAGTGTTATTTGGGTGACTTATAAAACACTAGTGACTAAATGAAACTCCCTTTGCAGTTATCCAAACATGTAAACAGTACTGTTTTTGTAATGCATCCATATTGCACAATGCATAAGTCTTCCTCGTGAAATGAATAGCAAGCTTTGTCAAAATTGTTACTGTAGTATAACCTAATTCAGAAAAGCTACATTTAACACAAAAGATGTGTTACTATGTGTGGAAAAAAAGTGGTGGAAAATATTTAAGTAGTACTTTAAAGTATTTTTACTAAAGTCGTTTTTGGGGGTATCTGTACTTTACTTTACTATTTATATTTTTGACTACTTTTACTTTTATCTCACTACATTCCTAATGGAAATAATGTACTTTTTACTCCATACATTTTCGCTGACACCCAAAAGTACTCATTACATTTTGAATGCTTAGCAAGATAGGAAAATGGTACAATTCACCCACTTATCAAGAGAACATCCCCGGTCATCCCTACTGCCTCTGATATGGTTGACTCACTAAACAAATGCATCGTTTGTAAATGATGTCTGCCTGTTGGAGTGTGCCCCTGGCTATCTGTAAATAACAAAAACAAAACGTCTGGTTTGCTTAATATAAGCAATTTTAAATTATTTTTTACTTTTGATACCAAATACGTTAGGACTTTTTAAGTATTATTTTACTGGGTCACTTCCTAGTAATTTCCTATTAAGAAATCTTTACTTTTACTCAAGTATAACAATTGGGTACTTTTTCCACCACTGAAAAAAAGACCGTGTCATCAAAATAAGGAATAAGTCATATTTTTATCAGAGAATACGAGACAGCACATGACTTTGTATCATGTGTTTAAAACGTAGACTCATTTATCCAATCATGCCCCGCCTTCCCCGCCTTGGGGCGATCTGATTGGCTGTCCAGCAAATCCTGACAGTTTTTTTTTTTCCAACCCTGTGATTTGCATAAAAATCTTCTCCCCAATGCAACGGCTACAAACAGTACCGGAGTCTTCGTGACAGCAAGTAATAACAAAACGGTAAAGGTAATCAAACTATTTTTAATTTAAGATGATATTTTTTGTGTGGTTATTTTCAATGTTCTAATGGGCTACTGTTACTGTAGATTTGCTTCAGTTATTTTGGAAATGGATGGTGTACGTTAACTAACAGCTAGCTTACCTAGCCAATGTTGGCAGCCATAGGATCGACAAACAGCACGTTTGCTGTGATTTGCGCAACTGTAAACAGTCGCGGCAGTTGGCCAATTTATACAAAGTGTTAATATCATCTTTGACATTTCAAGACCGTGTGGGCAAAAACATAAACATCTAGCTTGTAACTTGATATGCAGTGATGATAATACATTTTGTGCCTTTTTCCAGGACAAGAGGATCATGTTTACGTCGACCCTAGCCCTTCTGGGCCTCAGTCTGGGACTTGTGACTAATGCTTTCCCCACACAACAGCCTGAAAACGGGAAGAACTGGGTGGTGATTGTCGCTGGCTCCAATAACTGGTACAACTACCGACACCAGGTAAGAGAGAAGTTAGACTAGTACATTTTGAAATCTGTTAACGTACACTTGACTGTTATCAGTTGAGTGAGTCATTGTTGTAATCTTTTACCATGGGTACATCCCAAATGTCTCCCTATTCCCTGTATAGTGCACTACTTTTGACAGAGGCATTAGTATTACGCTATGAAGGGGGAAATGGGGCTATTCGGGACATATTAGTGTATCAGTATTTGACCAATTTAACTTTATCTGCCTAGACTTAAAGGTGACTTTCCCTTTTATTGATAAGAGGGACTAGACGTGTATATAGCTGTAATTGGCCACTATATTACTAATGTAGCTAATGCTTTTTAACATTGTATGAAGCAGTGATTCATCCCTACCTACATGTACAAATTACCTCATCTAACCTATACCCCTGCATATTGACTCAGTACTGGTACCCCCTGTATACAGCCTCGCTATTTTATTTGTTATACTTAGTTTTTTGGTAAATATTCTTTAATGAACTCTTTCTTGAACTGCACTGTTAAGGGCTTGTAAGTAAGCATTTCACAGTAAGGTTGTACTTGGGAGCATGTGACGAAGTTGCATAATAATCAGTAAACATACTCATGTGCTTCTCAATCAATAACCCCTCATTCTCAGTCACATTCAGATAATCAAATGGATAGCTGCTGTGATGGCTTATTTCTTGAGTTTTACCTGATTTTTGTTGACTGACTGGCTGTGTTCCTAGCTGCTGCTCTGTATTTAGCAGTTGACTGACTGGCTGTGTTCCTAGCTGCTGCTCTGTATTTAGCAGTTGACTGACTGGCTGTGTTCTTAGCTGCTGCTCTGTAAAGTGACATAATACATTCTAACTCCTCCCTCTCAATTAATCTGACTATGTGATTAGTGTGGTGACTTGTTGCCTTACATTACATGATTACTTTACTTTGTGTCCCCCCTCCCCCTCCCTAGGCCGACGCCTGCCATGCGTACCAGATCGTCCACAAGAATGGCGTTCCTGACGAGCAGATTGTCGTGATGATGTTTGATGACCTGGCGACCAATGAGCAGTGAGTATTCTATTTCTGTTGTCCACTTTGTTAAAAAGGTGAAGAACTAAGCAGGCAATGTTCTAGGGTTGCTGTAATCAGTATAGATTGTCATGATGGACTACACATGGTCCTCTCAGGGCTGTTGTCATTTATAATCCTATCTACTCTTCAGATTTAGCCTGCTTCAGTCTGGCTTTTATGGGTTGGTTCTGCAATATTTGCATTCCTGAGACGAGAGCAGAGCATATGTTATCCTTGTTTTGGGTGCATGATAGGCCTAAAACATTTCCTCGTGGCGTACAGGCAGCAGCCAAGCCCTGTCGTTCTATGCGCCACTCGGGCTCTCGCAGTGGTCTAAAGGCACTGCATCTCAGTGCAAGAGGCATCACTACAGTCCCTGGTTCGAATCCAGACTGAATCACATCCGGCTGTGATTGGGAGTCCTGTAGGGCGGTGCACAATTGGTCCAGCGTCGTCCGGGTTTGGCCAGGGTAGGCCGTCATTGTAAATAAGAATTTGTTCTTAACTGACTTGCCTAGTTAAATAAAGGTTAACTTTTTAACATTTTATTTTTTTTTATAAACAATTCTAGACGCACTTGCGGTCAGACACACCATCCAGTAAACCGCTTGAGTGTTTCTCAAAAAGTACCTTATTCCCTATACAGTGCACTAGTTTTAACCAGAGCCCTATGGACCCTGGTCAAAGGTAGTACAAAATAAAATGAATAGTGTAGCATTTGGAAGGTGGGCAGTTTAGAGGCTCACTAAGACACGACTGACTCTCAGTCACAAGGATCTAATTTAGCTGCTCTTATCACGCTGGGTATTATGGTGCCTGGGATGGGCCATGAGATTCAGGGTTTAAGGTGGAAGACAATTTATCTAATATAAATTCATTTTCTCTCTTGTCCAGTAGCTAGTAGCAACATCAGTCATTGGTTAATTCATACGCAGGTATTGGAACCGCTCATGTCAATGACTGACACGCATTTGAAATTGTACTTGTCTTACTGTAATCACTAGATAGTCATATTGACCTACTTTGATGCAGGAGGTGTCGTAACTTCTCTGGGATAGGTGGCAGTATTTTCACGTCTGGATGAAAAGCGTGTCCAAAGTAAACTGCCTGCTACTCAGGCCCAGAAGCATATTATTAGTAGATTTGGATAGAAAACACACTGAAGTTTCTAAAACTGTTTGAATCATGTCTGTGAGTATAACAGAACTTATTTGGCAGGCGAAACTCCGAGGACATACCATTCAGATTTTTTTTTTTTGCGGTCACTCTCTTTTCAATGGGTTTTCATTGGGAATCCAGATTTCTAAGGGACCTTCCTGCAGTTCCTATCGCTTCCACTGGATGTCAACAGTCTTTTGAAATTGGTTGGTTTTTCCTTTGAGAAATGAAGAAGTAGCACTGTTCAGAATGAGGCTCTAGTGAAGTGTACTCTTTGTTAGAGGCGCGTGACCTGAGGGCTCGCTACACTTTGTTTTCCTCCGGTATTGAACACCGTATATCCTGTCTTAAATTTTATCGATTATTTACGTTAAATACCTAAAGTTGTATTACAAAAGTAGTTTGAAATGTTTGGACAAAGCTTACAGGTATCTTATGAGATATTTTGTAGTCACGTTGCGCAAGTTGGAACCAGTGTTTTTCTGGATCAAATGGACGTTTTGGATATATATTGATGGAATTAATCGGAACAAAAGGACCATTTGTGATGTTTATGGGACAAATTGGAGTGCCAACAGAAGCTCGTCAAAGGTAAGGCATGAATTATCTTTATTTCTGTGTTTTGTGCTTCTTCTGGAGGGCTGAAATAGGATCGTTTGTTTACTGAGGTGCTGTCCTCAGATAATAACATAATTTGCTTTCGCCGTAAAGCCTTTTTGAAATCTGACATGTTGGCTGGATTCACAACAAGTGTAGCTTTAATTTGGTGTATTGCATGTGTGATTTCATGAAAGTTACATTTTTATAGTAATTTATTTTTTAATTTGGCGCTCTGCATTTTTACTGGATGTTGGCCTCTGATATCCGAGGTAAAAATCCAATTCTCTTTTTTTTTACTGTACAATGCTGTCTTTGTTTCATTGATCCTGTAATATGTCCTGCATCTAGATGCTGCTGGGATGTACTCTTAAGTCTGAATCGAAACAAACAGAATCATGTGACGCTTCTGAGTGTGTTTTGAATTTGACTACTGTAGGAATAGACCATGGTGTGATTCCTGTCATTGGAGGGTAGAGGAAGTGATACTGTCGTGTTAATAAATAATCCTTTTCGTCATTGCTCTTCATGGTTATTCCAAACTGTCACCCACTGAATGACATATTACAGTGCTAATGTGTCTTGTGATAGAATGCATGTCTTGCCAAGACTGTAGACTGCAACAATTTATTTGTCCAACTCGTATCAGAAATGTGTCTTCTGCTCAGTTCTCAAACACACAAGCACAGGGTAGGCACATTACTAGGTGGGGGGGGGGGTGTCCCCTGTAGGGTTTTGCGGTCATATAATAAATCGTATGGCCTGTTTCCTCCAGGCATGTATCTGATTTGGATTATTTACCCTCTTTGTTTTTCAGAAACCCCACCCCAGGGGTGGTGATCAACCGACCGAATGGGACAGACGTCTACAAGGGAGTCCCCAAAGACTACACTGGAGAGGTGAGTGGATGGAAAATGGAGCATTTCAAATGCTTTAAAAAAAAAAGGTGTGTGTATATATATTTGTCAGTGCTAATATCATCACACAACAATCAATGCTTTATATAGTACTGTTCAAGAAGTTGAGACTTTTCCCCAAGTTGCGCACATGGATCTCAAGTCAGAACTGTCCTCAGTGCCTGTTCTCTGTGTACTTTACAGGCTGTTACCCCTGACAACTTCCTGGCTGTGCTGAAGGGTGACTCTGCCAGTACTAAGGGGGGTTCTGGGAAAGTGCTGAAGAGGCAAGTGATTGGAGGGGAGCAGGTTGTAATATATCATAGGATTACCACAGTAGGGTGAAGTTATCCCAGAACTTTAAAGGTAGTCTTCTAAAATGAAATGTAAAATCATAGTTATAAAGTTTCTGGACAGAACGTTCCATTTGTAAACTTTCCCTGGGGAAAAACAGTCTCGCAGCTTGAAAATGTGATTGTGTCATATCTTTCAGTTCAAAGGAAAAACACCTGGCTTATCAACTTATTTTTCTCTTCCTGTTGGCAGCGGTCCCAACGATCATGTGTTTGTTTACTTCACTGATCATGGTGCTCCTGGGCTGCTGGCCTTCCCCAATGACGATGTAAGCACTTTTACACTTCCTGCTCGTCTACCAGGGTTCTTATTATTTCTCTCTCTCTGAACACTTGCTCGTTGGCAGAAATGGAACCTTACCCCTCTGGCCAAAAGTAGTGCACTATATAGGGTGTGATTTCAGACAGTGCCTTTTCTGTCCATGGATGGCTGGATGAATGACCTAGTTCTGCTCTCTGTGAAATAAAAAGCTGCTGTGTATTTGAACTAATATTCAGAACAGTTTATGAGTTAGGGTGTTGATGATTTAAAACATCTCATATTTTAAGCCTGGTTGAATAAACCTTATGTTCTGTCACTCAGCAGAAAAGTTCTGTGGTAGAGACTTGAGTCACTGAACAAGACGAGGAGTACTCCTCCCACAATGCCTTGGGCAACCTAGGATCTTGTGACTGACTCTTGTGGCTCTACCTCATGGTCTAGTGCCCCTTTGTTTTAAAGTTCATGTACTGGAAGAAAAACAGAAATGAAACTATTTATGAAATGTTTATTTTGCTTCTACAGCTTCATGTTGCCGACCTCATGGCTGCCATCAACTACATGCACGAAAACAAGAAATACGGAAAGGTGCGGAAGTTAAACCTGTTATTGTTTGTGGAAGTGGAGCGCCAATCACATGTTCATTTAAATAACATTTGATTTAAGACTAAAGTTATTTAGAGTTGATAGTCCTGGTTTGATAGTTTCCCCCCGACTGACTGGACTTGTTGTGTTCATTGATCTTCCCTGTTCTCACAGTTAGTGTTCTATATCGAGGCCTGTGAGTCGGGATCAATGATGACCAAGCTGCCTGCCGACATCGATGGTGAGTTACGCTGCGCTTGAACCTCCCTGGGACTCGAGTCACAGGGAAACTATCCCGAAAACCCTGACAGTAAGAACAGGTTAATCATTAACGGTATCAGGGGTGCGTTTCAAGACACTCTTGACCGCTCTATGACCAGCCAGGTCACCAGTGATACAAGTCATTATTCGACGTCCATGTCGGGAGATGACGTGGAAGCCGGCCACTAGGGGCAGCATTGAGCGCTGTTATCTTCAAGTAGATTTCGGTGAGCATCTGGCGCCAAAGGTTACATGTTCGACTCCAATGATGGAAAGTTTTTTTTTATTTTTTTATTTGTTTTAACCCTTAACCATTCGAAAGTTAATACCTAACGTTTAAACATTTGGAGTTAATGCCTAAGCTCAATCTTAAACACTTTGAAATTTGACGTTTGAGAACCATGGATAAGTCTCTAATTCTGACGTGAGACTGTGAGAGCCAGTTGCTTTGACTCTATCCAACCCCTGACTCGGACACATCCGACAGGGCCTGTCCTGCCTCTTCACTCGTATTCATCTCTCGTTAAGTCTGCCTACTTTTAATAAAGTACGACTGTCATTTACATATAAATACCTGAGAGATTTCAAATTTGGAGAATCTCTTCTGAAATGGGTTATGTATAGTAACCCTAGGTGTAAAATAGTAAGTGACTTTTCAAAGTTTTTAAATTGTCGGAGGTAAAACAAGGTTGTCCACTATTGGCGTATCTATTTATTATGACCGTTGACATGTTAAAATCATATCCAACAATATCAAGGGGTTAGAAAACCCAGGGCTTAAAAACAAAGGTGTCATTGTATGCTGATTCATGTTTTCTTTTTTTAAATCCACAGTTAGAATCCCTCCACAGCCTCCTAGAGGATCTAGATACTTTTTCTAACCTCTCTGGATTAAAACCAAATTATTAAGTGTACTATATTACCTATTGGATCACAAAAGAAGACAACTTTTACATTACCGTGTAGTTTACCAATAAAATGGTCTGACGGTGCTGTTGACATACTCGCTATTCATATCCCTAAATAAATGATGTCACTCCAATACATTTTAATAGAAAGTTAGCAAATAGATAAGATCTTGCTACTGTGGAAAGGAAAATACCTGTGTATTTGTGGCAAAAAAATCTCCCTAATTTTTAACTTTTTAGTCATATCCCAGTTTACCTATTTGCTTATAGCCTTGCCTACACCCAGCCAGACAAAATTAAACAGGCCTATTGACATAATGAATATGAATTCGAAGGGCAGAAAGGATTCAAGCATAAGACTACTATGACCTCACAAAAGGCTTCTGTTATACTTAAATCTGAACTGGTTCAATAGTAAATAATTAAGAATGGCCTTTTTTCCCTTCATTCAGATTACAACCGGTTATTTGAAAATGAAATTCTCCAATATTGCTATTTTATTTTTTATATGGTGGGGGTGGAAATGATGCAGACCATTACATTGGAGCTTCCATCAATCTGCTAAATTTTAAAGCTGATCCAGTCAGTCTGCCTACTCAGAGGTTAATGTCTAGTCACCCTGAACAGGGCTGTGTTTGGCTGCTCACTAAATCATGCTCTGAGGTGAACTTTCCCCTAGGTACATATCTAGGATCAGCTCTCCCAATCCTAACCTTAACCATTAGTGGGGGAAATGCAAAACTGACTCTAGATCAGCGTCTAGGGGCAATTTCTACCTACTTCCCAAATCAGCCCTTGGTAAGAGTCTGTTCAGACGGACCATTAAGTAGAACGGGTCATGTGTACATAAGTCTTCATACAAGCAGATGGCAGCTACATTGTGTTTCACTGATTGTGTGAAAAGACCTTAAGGAGAGATGGTCTGTGTCAGACCCTTGGTTATTGTCATGCTCTCCTCCACGGGCCATGTAGATCCCTGTCTCCGTAGTCTCCTGTCTGGACTAGATCCTTGTCTCTGTAGTCTCCTGTCTGGACTAGATCCTTGTCTCTGTAGTCTCCTGTCTGGACTAGATCCCTGTCTGGACTAGATCCTAGTCTCTGTAGTCTCCTGTCTGGACTAGATCCCTGTCTCTGTAGTCTCCTGTCTGGACTAGATCCCTGTCTGGACTAGATCCTAGTCTCTGTAGTCTCCTGTCTGGACTAGATCCCTGTCTCTGTAGTCTCCTGTCTGGACTAGATCCCTGTATGGACTAGATCCTAGTCTCTGTAGTCTCCTGTCTGGACTAGATCCCTGTCTCTGTAGTCTCCTGTCTGGACTAGATCCTTGTCTCTGTAGTCTCCTGTCTGGACTAGATCCCTGTCTGGACTAGATCCTAGTCTCTGTAGTCTCCTGTCTGGACTAGATCCCTGTCTCTGTAGTCTCCTGTCTGGACTAGATCCCTGTCTGGACTAGATCCTAGTCTCTGTAGTCTCCTGTCTGGACTAGATCCCTGTCTCTGTAGTCTCCTGTCTGGACTAGATCCCTGTATGGACTAGATCCTAGTCTCTGTAGTCTCCTGTCTGGACTAGATCCCTGTCTCTGTAGTCTCCTGTCTGGACTAGATCCCTGTCTCTGTAGTCTCCTGTCTGGACTAGATCCCTGTCTGGACTAGATCCTAGTCTCAAGCAGTGGTGTAATAAGTACCCAAATCTCATACTTAAGTAAAGATACCTTTTAATAGAAAATGACTCAAGGTAAAGTCACCCAGTAAAATCCTACTTGAGGAAAAGTATTTGGTTTTAAATATACTTAAGTATCAAAATGTAACTGCTAAAATATAAGTATGGGAAAAGTAAAATTCCTTTATATTAAGCAAATCAGATGGCACTGTTTAAAAAAAGAGAAATTATCATTTGTGGCTAGCCAGGGGCACGCTGCAACCCTCAGACATCACTTACAAATGAAGCATGTGTTTAGTGAGTCTGCCAGATCAGAGGCAGTCGGGAGGACCAGCGACCTTCTCTTGATTACTTGTTTCATATTAGACAATTTTCCTGTCCTGCTAACCATTCAAACTGTAACGAGTAATTGGTGTTAGGGGAAGAAACAAAAAAAAAACTACTTGAGTAGTATTTTGACTTAAGTACTTTACATCACTGGCCTCTAGTGACCGACATCCCATAACGTTGTATTGTTACCCACAGGCTTAAGTCTTCATTGTCTACCGTACATCATTAAACCATGATGAAGTTGTTTCATTACTACTTTAAAACATATATATATTTTGTTCTTGTGTATAATCAATCAAGCTATGGTTTTCCAATTTGTGATAGTGTATATGCAGTGTCCTGGATCCATAGATCCTGTTAACGCTCTCACTGTGTCTGACTCTCCTTCAGTGTATGCCACCACTGCTGCCAACTCTCATGAGTCGTCCTATGCCTGCTACTATGACGATAAGAGGGATACTTACCTGGGGGATTGGTACAGCGTTAACTGGATGGAAGACTCTGATGTGGTGAGTTTGGTACCGTGTTAACTGGACGGAAGACTGGTTTGGTACCGTGTTAACTGGACGGAAGATGTAAACAGTCTTCGATTAACCACAAGTCTTTACTGACTGTTTCTGTAAAGAAATGACTGCTGTTGGCTATAGCCGTTCTTCCGATGTGTTTGGCCCAAAATAAGGGGCAGAACATCCTTAGCCACTCACTGTCATTTCTCTTTGTAATGTCTCTTTCCCCGACTGTTGTCCAGGAGGACCTAAGCAAAGAGACGCTGATTAAACAGTTCAAGATCGTCAGGAGCCACACCAACACCAGCCACGTCATGCAGTTTGGAAACAAGGTGAGCGATTCAAAGGGGAGACCGAGCTATTTCCTGTTGACGCGTTCAGCTGAGGAGTCACATGATATTATAGTGGCTATTTCCTGTTGACACGTTCAGCTGAGGAGTCACATGATATTATAGTGGCTATTTCCTGTTGACACGTTCAGCTGAGGAGTCACATGATATTATAGTGGCTATTTCCTGTTGACACGTTCAGCTGAGGAGTCACATGATATTATAGTGGCTATTTCCTGTTGACACGTTCAGCTGAGGAGTCACATGATATTATAGTGGCTATTTCCTGTTGACACGTTCAGCTGAGGAGTCACATGATATTATAGTGGCTATTTCCTGTTGACACGTTCAGCTGAGGAGTCACATGATATTATAGTGGCTATTTCCTGTTGACACGTTCAGCTGAGGAGTCACATGATATTATAGTGAAATGGACGCTCTGCCAAGATTTAGATGTAAAAGTTTTTTAAAGAGGGTTAACAAACCTCAACTTCCTCACTTCTGTTCAGATGGTTAATGTTTATGTTCCAATGGATGATTTAATGAACTCGACTAACGTGTTCTTTAGACTCTGACCCGTATGAAGGAGGAGGTTAACTAGCTGTATGTATCTGTTCTCTGACCCGTATGAAGGAGGAGGTTAACTAGCTGTATGTATCTGTTCTCTGGCCCGTATGGAGGAGGAGGTTAACTAGCTGTATGTATCTGTTCTCTGACCCGTATGGAGGAGGAGGTTAACTAGCTGTATGTATCTGTTCTTTAGACTCTGACCCGTATGAAGGAGGAGGTTAACTAGCTGTATGTATCTGTTCTTTAGACTCTGACCCGTATGAAGGAGGAGGTTAACTAGCTGTATGTATCTGTTCTCTGTTCTCTGACCCGTATGAAGGAGGAGGTTAACTAGCTGTATGTATCTGTTCTCTGACCCGTATGAAGGAGGAGGTTAACTAGCTGTATGTATCTGTTCTCTGGCCCGTATGAAGGAGGAGGTTAACTAGCTGTATGTATCTGTTGTCTAGACTCTGGCCCGTATGAAGGAGGAGGTTAACTAGCTGTATGTATCTGTCTAGACTCTGACCCGTATGAAGGAGGAGGTTAACTAGCTGTATGTATCTGTTCTCTGACCCGTATGGAGGAGGAGGTTAACTAGCTGTATGTATCTGTTCTCTGACCCGTATGGAGGAGGAGGTTAACTAGCTGTATGTATCTGTTCTCTGACCCGTATGGAGGAGGAGGTTAACTAGCTGTATGTATCTGTTCTCTGACCCGTATGGAGGAGGTTAACTAGCTGTATGTATCTGTTCTCTGACCCGTATGAAGGAGGAGTTTAACTAGCTGTATGTATCTGTTGTCTAGACTCTGGCCCGTATGAAGGAGGAGGTTAACTAGCTGTATGTATCTGTTCTCTGACCCGTATGGAGGAGGTTAACTAGCTGTATGTATCTGTTCTCTGACCCGTATGGAGGAGGAGGTTAACTAGCTGTATTTATCTGTTCTCTGACCCGTATGGAGGAGGAGGTTAACTAGCTGTATGTATCTGTTGTCTAGACTCTGGCCCGTATGAAGGAGGAGGTTAACTAGCTGTATGTATCTGTTCTCTGGCCCGTATGGAGGAAGAGGTTAACTAGCTGTATGTATCTGTTCTGTTCTCTGGCCTGTATGAAGGAGGTTAACTAGCTGTATGTATCTGTTGTCTAGACTCAGACCCGTATGAAGGAGGAGGTTAACTAGCTGTATTTATCTGTTCTCTAGACTCTGACCCGTATGAAGGAGGAGGTTAACTAGCTGTATGTATCTATTCTCTAGACTCTGGCCCGTATGAAGGAGGTTAACTAGCTGTATTTATCTGTTGTCTAGACTCTGACCCGTATGAAGGAGGAGGTTAACTAGCTGTATTTATCTGTTGTCTAGACTCTGACCTGTATGAAGGGGGAGGTTAACTAGCTGTATTTATCTGTTGTCTAGACTCTGACCCGTATGAAGGAGGAGGTTAACTAGCTGTATTTATCTGTTGTCTAGACTCTGACCCGTATGAAGGGGGAGGTTAACTAGCTGTATTTATCTGTTCTCTAGAATCTGACCCGTATGAAGGAGGAGGTTAACTAGCTGTATTTATCTGTTGTCTAGACTCTGGCCCGTATGAAGGAGGAGGTTAACTAGCTGTATGTATCTGTTCTCTGACCCGTATGGAGGAGGAGGTTAACTAGCTGTATGTATCTGTTCTCTGGCCCTTATGAAGGAGGAGGTTAACTAGCTGTATGTATCTGTTGTCTAGACTCTGACCCGTATGAAGGAGGAGGTTAACTAGCTGTATGTATCTGTTCTCTAGACTCTGACCCGTATGAAGGAGGAGGTTAACTAGCTATTTATCTGTTCTCTAGACTGACCCGTATGAAGGAGGAGGTTAACTAGCTTTATGTATCTGTTCTCTATACTCTGACCCGTATGAAGGAGGTTAACTAGCTGTATTTATCTGTTCTCTAGACTCTGACCCGTATGAAGGAGGAGGTTAACTAGCTGTATGTATCTGTTCTCTGGCCCGTATGGAGGAGGAGTTAACTAGCTGTATGTATCTGTTCTCTAGACTCTGACCCGTATGAAGGAGGAGGTTAACTAGCTGTATTTATCTGTTCTCTGACCCGTATGAAGGGGGAGGTTAACTAGCTGTATTTATCTGTTCTCTGTTCTCTGGCCCGTATGAAGGAGGAGGTTAACTAGCTGTATGTATCTGTTCTCTAGACTCTGACCTGTATGAAGGAGGAGGTTAACTAGCTGTATTTATCTGTTCTCTGACCCGTATGAAGGGGGAGGTTAACTAGCTGTATTTATCTGTTCTCTAGACTCTGACCCGTATGAAGGAGGAGGTTAACTAGCTGTATGTATCTGTTGTCTAGACTCAGACCCGTATGAAGGAGGAGGTTAACTAGCTGTATGTATCTGTTGTCTAGACTCTGGCCCGTATGAAGGAGGAGGTTAACTAGCTGTATGTATCTGTTGTCTAGACTCAGACCCGTATGAAGGAGGAGGTTAACTAGCTGTATGTATCTGTTGTCTAGACTCTGACCCGTATGAAGGAGGAGGTTAACTAGCTGTATTTATCTGTTCTCTGACCCGTATGAAGGAGGAGGTTAACTAGCTGTATGTATCTGTTCTCTGGCCCGTATGGAGGAGGAGGTTAACTAGCTGTATGTATCTGTTCTCTGTTCTCTGGCCCATATGAAGGAGGTTAACTAGCTGTATGTATCTGTTGTCTAGACTCTGACCCGTATGAAGGAGGAGGTTAACTAGCTGTATTTATCTGTTCTCTGACCCGTATGAAGGGGGAGGTTAACTAGCTGTATTTATCTGTTGTCTAGACTCTGACCCGTATGAAGGAGGAGGTTAACTAGCTGTATTTATCTGTTCTCTGACCCGTATGAAGGAGGAGGTTAACTAGCTGTATGTATCTGTTCTCTAGACTCTGACCCGTATGAAGGAGGAGGTTAACTAGCTGTATTTATCTGTTCTCTAGACTCTGACCCGTATGAAGGAGGAGGTTAACTAGCTGTATTTATCTGTTCTCTAGACTCTGGCCCATATGAAGGTGATGGCCTTCCAAGGTAATGTCAATGCCAAGCCCGCCACCCCCATGACCCTGCAGCCCATAGCGGAGCCAGACCTGACCCCCAGCCCTGATGTTCCCCTGGCCATCCTAAAGAGGAAACTGATGAGATCCAACGACGTCTTTGCCACCAAGAAATACTCCAGCATGATCACGTCACACCTCAAGGTAACCGACAGGAAATGCGTTTACCTTTTTTATTTTTTTCTTGTAATATATGTATATATTTTTTTCTCTCCAAATGAACCTGGGTTGTATTAAATTGGGCACACCGTAACAAACTGAAAACAAGTGTTCCCTCAATGATGTTCAGATGGCGTCGTTCTGTTCGTGTCTAATGAACATGACCCAGACTTTATCATCAGGTGCTTCTGTTATTTCATAAAAGTGGAGACCTTGGAGAACTGTGGTTTATTTTAATGAATTTTTCCCCACTAGGTGCGCGAGCTGCTGGGAGAGACCATGCGCAGGGTGGTAGAGACGGTGACAGGAGAGGAGATCATGACCCAGAGGGTTCTGAGTGCCAAGCTGGATCTGACCCAGCATCAATGTTACCAGGCTGCTGTCAACCACTACAAGACACGATGCTTCAACTGGCATATCACTGAGGTACAGGCCTCTGTCAAATGCATTTATAAGACCAGCTTTTTTTAACATCAACAGTGATGTTAACGTCACTTCACAGGAACTCAACCTAGAGCGGTCCATGGTACCAACTATGACACTGCCCCAGCACAGAACTATTTTTAGTTCAATCAGTTATTTGAAAAGGGACAGATAACAGGGTTGACCCATTTGAATAGGCAAGTCCGATGCACCGTCACTTAAGCCTTCATTTATTTCAGTGTTTGGTCCCCCCAGATAACTGTCTCTAGTTGATTTGTGGTACTGTTAAGTTCCTGTCTCCGTTGCGTTGATCTACTTCTCTTTCTCAGACTGGTACCCGTGTACTTCGGACTGAATAACATAAATACGTCACTGAATCACAAACTCGCAACCAATCAAAGCATATTTTTACAGACTTTAAAATAAAAATATATATTTTTTAGATGCGTTTACTGTTAAACTAGACTTCCCCCCCCCCCCACCTCTCACATGACCACGGGACTTTTAACTTTACACAGAATGACAGACTTAACACGGACTTCTGTACAGGACGTGTGGAGGAAGTAGGAATGTTGTGACTTGTATGTACTTTACAGTAAAATTACAGTAAACGGTTTACTGTAAATTTTTTTGTGAAATTAACTTTTTTTATTATTCCCAGTATGGCTCAGAACTGTTTGTGTGTGTATAAAAGTTGTGATGTTCTTGTGTTGCAGTATGAATATGCTCTGCGACACCTGTATGCCCTGGTCAACCTGTGTGAGGGAGGATACCCGACAGACAGGTACTGTACCAGTCCCAAGGCTGAGTCCTAAATGTCTCCCTATATAGGGAAGGGGTTCGCAAACTTTTTTATTTCTGTGGACCCGGGGAACCAATTTTTTTATTTTTGTGTGATTGCAAATTTATCAGGGACCCAATGATCAGAATATAAATGTTTTTTGTAATTGTGCATCAAGGAGGTCAAGGCTTTCTATGGCAGTGTGTTGCCAGATGGACCAGGACTCTGGCCCAGGGAAGGAAAAAAAAAATTTATCGGCCCATCTCTTGGCATCAAAGAAAATGCTGCAATTTTTCCATGAGGAAGAGGGAACACTGCAGTTTTAAAGCTTAAATTACAGTGCATTTATGTTTAAAGAAAATATATTTTTTAGGGGGGGGTATAATTGAAGTGTGGATACTTGTAGGCTGAATGGTGAATAATGAGGAGTGAGAAAGTTACCCCCCCCACCTTAACACTATCAATGTCAAGACGAGTTATTAAGTAAATACAGAAGGTGCACTAATGCCCGGTTGGCAAACTCAGTAATATTTGGTATATTGTTTTAAGGTTTATTTAGTTTTCGGGGAGCTGCTTCCATAGACTAATCATGTCATTTTGTGTCACCCTGCTCAGTATCCTGATGGCAATGGAGAGTGTGTGTCACTTCAACTAAATGGATCTGAATGACCACCCCTCGGATCAGGTTGCTGTGCCTCCAGACAGGAGGGTCTGAGACGACAACCACTCTTCTCTTTGCACTGACAAGGAATCAAGTTTGACAAATCTTTTTTTCACACTGATATACTATTTTTTTTTAAATATGTTTGATTTTAAACTTTTATTCCCTGGATTTATTGAGACATTTAAATGTGGGTTTTATTTTTATGATGAATTGCACGATCACTGTGAACGATTTTGTTTGTTGTTTTACTCCTGATTTTTATGAAAACTGAATCCAATATCAACATTTTCTCCCTCTGGTGCCTGAAATTAGTGGGTATACTAATTTTGCAAAATGGCCCTCCCGGTGAAGGAAAGGCGCCCTGCGTGAAATTCTATGAGAAACAGTGACCTACACTCTGAATAACCTAAAATGATTAATCCCATATTGGTCTTTCAGTCAGGCTAACCCAAGCTGTACTGTGGAAGTAGTGTAATAGTAGGCCTACTATTGAAACAGATAAATGAAGCTGTCAAATGACTCAGAAATTCACAGGTTTCATATACCCCCCTCCCTTCTCCCTGCACTTTTTAATAGAACATCAATTTCTTTCGTTTTTCCAAGTCCATAACAATGCTTAAACCACATCAGAAGACCACTTTTGAGGTCTGGCGAAAAATCTAAGAAATGTGGACTTGAGTGTAGCTAACCTCTTAATTTAAAGTGCTCGGGCACCTGACACTGTTTGGTTAGTAGCGTTTCTGTAGCCACTGGATGAATCTCCTTCTGCCATGTAGGGATAGCTAGCTTAACATTTTAAATTGAGAAGGTTTTTGGGGAACATGTCTTTCCATCTACCAGAAGACTGTTGGGTTTGTCATCAGCATCGCTATATTTTTCATTAATTGTTTGATACCTGGACATTTCTCCTCATATGAGGCGTGTGTCTTACCTTGATTCAAAGTAGCCTATAGCCACAATCCCATTAGAAACCTGGAGAAAATAATTGGGTTCTATTGAATTTTCTTTGTTTGTCCAGCAGACGGGCGTTAATTATCCTGGTCATATTAGCAACCCGTGATACATTTTTCTAACGGATGTTTCTGTCCCTGAAAACACGTGCATGTACGATGCGCATTTTTAGAATGGTGGTTTACCGCAAATTGTATTTTTAAACCTTCGCATGGAGGGTGGGGGTGTGCACATTGAAGCACCGAAAATGTGACGAAATGATACGAAACATTTCTTATCTGTTCCATCAGCCTTATTGATACGGCGTATACCTCCACTACTTTGATAAGCGTCGTGGCGATTTAAGAAGTGAGTATAGGCAATGCCCACTGAAGAGAGGAGGAAAGTGGGTATACGGTTTATACCTGCGTATACCCTCCACTGCTGCTTAGGTGTTGGCTCTGCTATACGCCAACATGAGCCCGTTATCAGAACTGTGAATGACGGAGTAGGGTGACGCTGCCCCTAGATGCTGATCATGGGTCAGTCCCCCCCCCACTAATGGTTAGGATTGGGAGAGGGGAAGCTGATCCTAGATCTGAACCTAGAGAGAAGTTCACCCCAGAGCGTGACTGGCCTGTAACAGGGTTGAATCCTACAGCGTCATAATCCACTCACGTTAACTTCCATGCAGACTCCTGTAAAGGCTCAGGATACGGTGTTGTCACAGGGATGTTAAACTAAAACCTTGATAGTCAGAACAAAATGTAAAGGACTTGTCTTCACTAAAGTGAGCCACAAGGTGTAGCCCACCACAGCCATGATAAACAAATATAACACATGGACTCCAGATTATTATTGCTTTTATACAACTGGTTACCAGCCTTAGAGTAAGATTCTTTCCCAAACCATTTACATTTTTAAGAAAGCGTGATACTACATTCACTAACACTTGTTGTCAAGTGCAATTTTTAGGTGTTCTCTGGTTGTTAGTTCTATTCTCATTTGACTGGAATGTAAACAAAACTTCCCAAACGCTGATTTGATAGCAACCTGCAAAGTTCTAGAACTATGGCAAACAATGGTTGCTATGGAGACTCAATCACTACAGACTGAAAGCTGAATAGACTTCACACTAGCTGCATGTGTATGTTGTCTATCATGGGCAGGCTAGACTCTCTTAACAATAGGGATTCCAAACCAAAGGTTGTATAATATGAATTACCATAGTGGCTCTCTCCATCTAGTCTACCCCTCCTGTGTCATAACTAGTTAAAGTTTAATCAAGATATTGACAGAGTCAAATAATGGTTCCTCTTCTGTTGGGAGTAATTTGTCATATTAGGATTTATTTATTTTTAAATGAATTTTGAGTTTTAAACGGTGTACCTGGTTTTGCTGAGGAAAGGTAGAGGCCATAGACCTGATTCTATTTATATGTTAAACGTCGAGCCACCGTATATTATCAAAAGCAATAGTGATTATCTTTTAATTTTCTTTAAAGTTGATGCTTGCTGAAGTTTCTGCATGACTGGCTGTATAAGATGCCAAATGGGGCAGAACACAGTTTTTAGGAATGTAGAAGGGCGAGATGGACATGCGGTGGAGGACTAAGGTTTTGAGGAGTTGACTGCAGGAGTAACAGAGCAAACTAGAATGTATATGAAATGAATGTTCACTCTTTGGAACTTGAGAAATAAAACTGACTGTGTTCAAATGTATTTGTATGTCTGACTCTTTTAGATTGTCCTCAATTTAGTGACTTTACAAACAATATAGAACATAATATATGTTCAGTGTATGAAACATTAAACACCTGCTCTTTCCATGACACTGACCAGGTGAAAGCTATGATCCCTTATTGATGAAGGGGAGGAGACCAGTTAAACAAAGATTTTTAAATATTTTCTTTAACCCTTCAGACATGGATTGTGTCTGTGTGCCATTGAGGGTGAATGGGCAAGATAACAGATTTAAGTGCGATTGAACAGGGTATGGTAGTAGGTGCCAGGAACCAGTTTGTGTCAAGAACTGCAACACTGCTTAAAAAAATAAAATAAAAAATTGACAACCAGTTTCCTGTGTAGATCAAGAATGGTCCACCACCCAAAGGACATCCAGCTAACTTGACACAATTGTGGGAAGCATTGGAGTCAACATGGACCAGCATCCCTGTGGAACGCTTTCAACACCTTGTAGAGTCCATGTCCCGATGAATTGAAGGGGAGCTGAAATGTCTTGAGTCAATAAGTATTCAACCCTTTTATGGCAAAAAAAATGTGCTTAACTCACAATTTGTATGGACTCACTGTGTGTGCAATAATAGTGTTTAACATGATTTTTGAATGACTACCACATTATCTGTAAGGTCCATCAGTCAAGCATTGAATTTCAAACACATTCAACCACAAAGACCAGGGAGATTTTCCAATGCCTCGCTGAGGGAGGGCACCTATTGGTAGATGGGTTAAATTAAAAAAGCAGACATTGAATATCCCTTTGAGCATGATGGTTATTAATTACACTTTGGATGGTGTATCAATACACCCAGTCACTACAAAGATACAGGCGTCCTTCCTAACTCAGTTGCCGGAGAGGAAGGAAACCACTCATATAAAAATGTTCCAAAACATGCATCTTGTTTGCAATAAGACACTAAAGTAATACTGGGGAAAAAATGAACTTTGTCCTAAATACAACTCTCCATATTTTCACGCATGGTGGTGGCTGCATCATGCTATAGGTATGCTTGTAATCGTTAAGGACTGGGGAGTTTTTCAGGATAAAAGAGAAACGGAATAGATCAAAGCAGAGGCTAAATCTGCTTTCCAACAGACACTGGGAGATGAATTCACCTTTCAGCAAGACAATAACCTAAAAAGCCAAATCTACACGAGTTGCTCACCAAGAAGACAGGGAATGTTCCTGAGTGGCCGAGTTAATCAAGATATTAATGTTTTTATTTTTTTTAAACGTTATCATTTCTTCCACTTTGACAGAGTATTTTGTGTAGATCGTTTTCCTATGCTTCCTGGCTGATGTTTTGGTCACTTTTGAATGCTGGCGGTGCTTTCACTCTAGTGGTAGCATGAGACGGAGTCTACAACCCACACAAGTGGCTCAGGTAGTGCAGCTCATCCAGGATGGCACATCAATGCGAGCTGTGGCAAGAAGGTTTGCTGTGTCTGTCAGCGTAGTGTCCAGAGCATGGAGGCGCTACCAGGAGACAGGCCAGTACACCAGGAGACGTGGAGGAGGCCGTAGGAGGGCAACAACCCAGCAGCAGGACCGCTACCTCCGCCTTTGTGCAAGAAGGAGCAGGAGGAGCACTGCCAGAGCCCTGCAAAATGACCTCCAGCAGGCCACAAATGTGCATGTGTCTGCTCAAACGGTCAGAAACAGACTCCATGAGGGTGGTATGAGGGCCTGACGTCCACAGGTGGGGGTTGTGCTTACAGCCCAACACCGTGCAGGACGTTTGGCATTTGCCAGAGAACACCAAGATTGGCAAATTCGCCACTGGCGCCCTGTGCGCTTCACAGATGAAAGCAGGTTCACACTGAGCACATGTGACAGACGTAACAGTCTGGAGACGCCGTGGAGAACGTTCTGCTGCCTGCAACATCCTCCAGCATGACCGGTTTGGCGGTGGGTCAGTCATGGTGTGGGGTGGCATTTCTTTGGGGGGGCCGCACAGCCCTCCATGGGCTCGCCAGAGGTAGCCTGACTGCCATTAGGTACCGAGATGAGATCCTCAGACCCCTTGTGAGACCATATGCTGGTGCGGTTGGCCCTGGGTTCCTCCTAATGCAAGACAATGCTAGACCTTATGTGGCTGGAGTGTGTCAGCAGTTCCTGCAAGAGGAAGGCATTGATGCTATGGACTGGCCCGCCCGTTCCCCAGACCTGAATCCAATTGAGCACATCTGGGACATCATGTCTCGCTCCATCCACCAACGCCACGTTGCACCACAGACTGTCCAGGAGTTGGCGGATGCTTTAGTCCAGGTCAGGGAGGAGATCCCTCAGGAGAACATCCGCCACCTCATCAGGAGCATGCCCAGGCGTTGTAGGGAGGTCATACAGGCACGTGGAGGCCACACACACTACTGAGCCTCATTTTGACTTGTTTTAAGGACATTACATCAAAGTTGGATCAGCCTGTAGTGTTATTTTCCACTTTAATTTTGAGTGTGACTCCAAATCCAGACCTCCATGGGTTGATAAATTTGATTTCCATTGATAATTTTTGTGTGATTTTGTTTTCAGCACATTCATCTATGTAAAGAAAAAAGTATTTAATAAGAATAGTTCATTCATTCAGATCTAGGATGTGTTATTTTAGTGTTCCCTTTATTTTTTTGAGCAGTGTATATATATATACACAGACCAGATGTGTGTTCTATCGGGCTCTCTGTCTACACAACCACAGACCCAGATGTGTGTTCTATAGGGCTCTCTGTCTACACAACCACAAACCCAGATGTGTGTTCTATAGGGCTCTCTGTCTACACAACCACAGACCCAGATGTGTGTTCTATAGGGCTCTCTGTCTACACAACCACAGACCCAGGTGTGTGTTCTATAGGGCTCTCTGTCTACACAACCACAGACCCAGATGTGTGTTCTATCGGGCTCTCTGTCTACACAACCACAGACCCAGATGTGTGTTCTATCGGGCTCTCTGTCTACACAACCACAGACCCAGATGTGTGTTCTATAGGGCTCTCTGTCTACACAACCACAGACCCAGATGTGTGTTCTATAGGGCTCTCTGTCTACACAACCACAGACCCAGATGTGTGTTCTATCGGGCTCTCTGTCTACACAACCACAGACCCAGATGTGTGTTCTATAGGGCTCTCTGTCTACACAACCACAGACCCAGATGTGTGTTCTATCGGGCTCTCTGTCTACACAACCACAGACCCAGATGTGTGTTCTATAGGGCTCTCTGTCTACACAACCACAGACCCAGATGTGTGTTCTATAGGGCTCTCTGTCTATACAACCACAGACCCAGATGTGTGTTCTATAGGGCTCTCTGTCTACACAACCACAGACCCAGATGTGTGTTCTATCGGGCTCTCTGTCTACACAACCACAGACCCAGATGTGTGTTCTATAGGGCTCTCTGTCTACACAACCACAGACCCAGATGTGTGTTCTATCGGGCTCTCTGTCTACACAACCACAGACCCAGATGTGTGTAATTGTTTAGTTACCCATCAACCATCTCTTAATTAAAAAAGGATTGTTCGTGGTTGTATTTTTTTTGGTAACATCTCAGCTAAATAGTTTTCTGAAGTTTATGAAATTTATAAAAATGTTTAACAATCTACAGTTTGTTGGTCATCAGGTAGATTCAAAGATTTATCGTCCAATAAAGAAATGGTATAGTGAATGGGATTTTGCTAGCTAGCAAGCTAGCTGACTCAGGCTACTAAACGGACTGATGTTGAATGAATCTAAAGAAAAATATATATATACACAGTACCAGTCAAAAGTTTGGACATACCTAGATTCTGTTTCCCCTTTCCCCTTCTAATGAAAATGGTGTATGGCAGGAGTCGGCAACACACTGGCCCTCAAGTGAGTTTCTTTGGCCCCTCAAAGTTTTTAGTAAATAAAATAAAAAAAATCAAATTCAACTAATCTATTCAGGAAATAGACTAATCAAATTCAGGAAATCTATTCTCAAGTATTCCCACAAATATAAAATGAAAGCTACTGTATGTGATCGTGTTTCAATGTAATCAAGGTAGGAAATTATTTTCCAAATACAATGTATTTTTGGGGCTTAGTTGAGGTCAATTTGCAGTGTACAAATGATTATACTTATGTTCCCGGCCCCATGACCATCTGCTCTGACAAAAATCATCCCGCTGCTGAATATAAACAAAAATATAAACGCAACAATTTCAACGATTTTACTGAGTTTACAGTTCATATAAGGAAATCAGTCAATTTAAGTAAATAATTAGGCCCTAATCTATGGATTTCACATGACTGGGCAGTGGTGCAGCCATAGATGGGCATAAGCCCACCCAATTGGGAGCCAGGCCCAGCCAATCAGAATGAGTTCTTCCCCACTAAAGGGCTTTATTACAGACAGAAATACTCCTCAGTTTCATCAGCTGTCTGGATGGTGGGTCTCAAAAGATCCCGCAGGTGAAGAAGCCGGATGTGGAGGTCCTAGGCTGGCGTGGTTACACGTGAGTTCGGTTGGACGGACGTACTGCTAAATTCTCTAAAACGACGTTGGAGGCGGCTTATGGTAGAGAAATGAACATTCAATTCTCTGGCAACAGCTCTGGTATACATTCCTGCAGTCAGCAAGCCAATTGCACGCTCCCTCAACTTGAGACACCTGTGGCATTGTGTTGTGTGACAAAACTGCACATTTTAGAGTGGCCTTTTATTGTCCCCAGCACAAGGTGCACGTGTGTAATGATCATGCTTTTTAATCAGCTTCTTGATATGCCACACCTGTCAGGTGGATGGATTATCTTGGCAAAGGATAAATGCTCACTAACAGGGATGTAAACAAATTTGTGCACAACATTTTAGATAAATAAGCTTCTTGTGAGTATGGGAAAATTCTGGGATATTTTATTTCAGCTCATGAAACCAACTACATGTTGCGTTTATATTTTTGTTCAGTGTAGTTGTCATCCTCTGGTGTATGGTAACTATACTGCCATCGTGTGGCAATAAGCAGTGTTGCATTCTGAGTTTAGGCGTTTCCATTGCGTTATCTTGCTGGAAGAGAGGAACAACTCGGCGGAAAATCTGTCTCTCTCCAGCAGGTGGCGTTTTTTCGTTGTTTCAACCACCAAGCAAGGAGTGTTTGTATGGAGGAGTGTCAAATTTGATAAACCAGAAAACATTATGGCTTATTTGCTACGTGAGGTTTATTTGATCTAATAGAAGTTTCGTAATGCATACGTTGTTACGAGTGTACTGATATAAGTAGGACACGCGACATCCCGGCAACTTTGAGAAAAAATACTTTATATTGGAGTTGTCTTGCTAGTAGCATAGCATCTCTCTCCATTGGATACAGTTGGTTGACTTCAAGAACCCAAAGACAGAATACCTGGGAGCTAGCCCGCCGTGCCGATTTGTGGACAACGACTCCCATTGTCAGGGCGGAGAGACATGTATCTTGTCAGTATATCCATAATCTTTGCTGCCCCTCTGACAGCAGGAATACAGCTAGCCGGCCACAGGACTCTTCACGCCATTTCGTCCGGTGGGTGGTGCTGTACGTCACTATGAGCGTGGGTTTCAAAGTGCAAGGAATATCCGATGCACGTTCAACCGAGGACCCCCAACCTGGGACCTCATCAATTTTAGTTTTATTTAACCTTTATTAAACTAGGCAAGTCAGTTAAGAACAAATTCCTATTTACAATGACGGCCTACCCCGGCCAAAACCTAATCAATGATTTATATATATATATATACGTCATTGTAGCTCATTCATAACTTCTTACCGACATCACTGTGGGTTTATACTTTATAGTTTACAATTGCACTTTCATATCAATACATAATGTTGCTTTATTTGAACTGAAGATAGTTAGCTACCAAGTGGCTGGGACAGTTTTAACCCAAAAGTGAACGATGTGTGACGTCAAGTTTCGCCAATCTACTAATTACTAATTTTACCTGAAATATGAAATGGATCATGACTAGATTGAATCTACTTTCACTGCGATTGGTTAGTCAACATGCAAAATATCTGTATACTGTCAATCACTTAGATAAATGATTTGCGTTTAGATGAACAAAATCAGATTAACTGAGCCTAGCCTACCCTTTCCCTCTCCATTTTCAGTGACTGTGATGTGAACTACAAAATAAATGCTAACCAATACTTCAGGTCAGTATGATCAACAATGATCATGTCTAAATACATTGATATGCATGCTATGTGTGAGAGTTGTACAGTAGTAGACCTCTACAAGCTGTATGTGTGTGAGCACTTCTGTCTCTCCCTATACTTCACAATATGTAGACTTCTTCAACTACCAAAAACAGACTTATCCATCTGAAGCCAATATGTGTATGATATGGTGTGAGTTTTACAGTATACCTTGCTACCATAAACTGTATGTGTGTGATCCTCTCTCTCGCTCTCTCTCTCCCAATGTGATTCAAAATAAAGTCTTTAAAAAGGGACTTTTGGTATCAGAGTTGCTGGCTTCATTAAAAACTGTTGAGCTGATGGATTTGGGATATCCTTAGTTTGAATCAAATGAATGAAATCGTCGGAAGATTCACTTTTTTGACTGAACGAGCCGAACTTCCCATCACTAGTACTCTGCTTGTTCTCGACGCAGTTTAAAAAAACATTTATACATAATATTTAAAAAAATACATAATATTTATTTAGAAAACAGTACAAGGAGGATGGTGTTCAAATATAGACCCGAACATATTTTTTTTATTCTGTATTCTATTGAAATGCAACAAGACACACAGAGAACACTTAAAAGGTGGTCTTGTCATTTCACTGTGTGGGGCGACGTCACCTCTCTGCTGCTGTGCGCTGAAATATACACCCACCGTGACGTGTACCACCGCTCACAGGGCGAAACGCTGTCAAAAGACTGTCCCAGCTAGCCACTCCGCGGAGTGTTGAAAACACAAGACCAAGTTGACACCTATCCGGTCAGCTGTGTGAGAGTCAAACTTGGAATAATTTAAAAGATCACAAGGATATCATCATCATCATCATCATCAACAGTAGGATTCAACGTAAACCATAGCCACGTTACAAAATTGCTAGCTTGCTACCTTCGTGTACCCATCTTTTCGCTAGCTAGCACGAATCAGCAAGCTAATCTAAACCGCAGAAACAACTTGTTAGCGTAGGACTTTACAATGGGATCCAGAGCGTCGACATTACTGAGAGAGGAGGAGATTGAAGAAATCAAAAAGGAGACCGGCTGTAAGTTGAATTGTCCACTTTTACCAATGGCTGTTAACTAGCTAGCTTATTAGCATTATTGACTCTACTGTAGTCTGTAGCCAACTAGCAGTTAGATGACAAACTCGCACTCTAGAGTAACAAAGGCGCATTGTTCCACCTAGCTAACTATATATTTTTAGCTAGTTGGATTAGTGTTTGTACATTACGCCAGTACTAGTTAGTGTGTTGTGGTATTATGTTTTTCTACTGTCCCTTGAAATGAGCTGATCTGTTGAAGACATGTAATTATTGTAGTGAGACGTAACACTGTTCTCTATCTGGTGCCTGGGCTGTACTAAACCCCATACATATGCGTTATTCCAGTAGATCACAGCAAAGAAACCACCTAACGTTAGCTGCTGACATTAAATTATGAACACATTTTATTGATTAAAAAGGGACAAACTATACATTTTCTTCTGTTACAATTTTTTGTTGTTGTACTTTAGCAGACGCTCTTATCCAGTGCGACTTAGTTAGTGCACCCATCTAGGTGAGACAACCACACGTAGTAAGGACGTTTTTTCCTCAAAAGGAGCGCTTAGTAAAGTCAGTGCTACATTATTGTACTCGTTTGTGTTAAAAGGTTGTAGTACGTTGCGATGTGAGGCATTTAGAAGCTTATGCCCAACAATCTTGTCACTTTGTGTTTCTTTGCAGTTTCCCACAGCCAGATCACCCGGCTCTACAGTCGCTTCACCAGCTTGGACAAAGGAGAGAACGGCACGCTCGGGTACAGTACCATCCAACAGCAGCACTGGCATACATACACATACATACACGTGTGTGTGTGTGAAATGCTTTGTGAAACACTCAGTAACTACTGAAATAACCAGAAGGTGGATATGAGATGTCTGCAAGACATATTTTTATTTTCTTTACTTGGTTCATGATTACCCTTCCTCCCTACATTTGCTTCTCTTGTAACATCATCAGAGCCAACTGGGTAATATGCAATGAAACTGTCTGCATGCCAGTGAATATCGCTGAGGCAAGTGACCATTTTTCCCCTACTTGAAAGTGGCAATGCAAGTATATTCTGAGCCGGTGTGGTTTTGAAATTGCGTGCCCATTTTGGAGTTTGTAGGTTCCAACTCCCGTTGGCCAACAGGCTTTCCTCTTGGCTCAGACATAACCTACAGTACACACTAGTGGTGTATTTTGCCACTGGGTAAGAAGTTTTCTTTTTTGTCCTGGGTGTCGGTCTAGTCTTAACAACACTGTTTGCAATGTCAACAGCAGCAGTTGCTTGAGTCTGTGTGACTAGACCTCACTTACTGTCAGATCACGCGTGACAGCAAACGTTAGACTAGACCTCACTTACTGTCAGATCACGCGTGACAGCAAACGTTAGACTAGACCTCACTACTGTCAGATCACGCGTGACAGCAAACGTTAGACTAGACCTCACTACTGTCAGATCACGCGTGACAGCAAACGTTAGACTAGACCTCACTACTGTCAGATCACGCGTGACAGCAAACGTTAGACTAGACCTCACTTACTGTCAGATCACGCGTGACAGCAAACGTTAGACTAGACCTCACTTACTGTCAGATCACGCGTGACAGCAAACGTTAGACTAGACCTCACTTACTGTCAGATCACGCGTGACAGCAAACGTTAGACTAGACCTCACTACTGTCAGATCACGCGTGACAGCAAACGTTAGACTAGACAGACCGTCTTGACTGTCCTCTCTGATCTTCAGAGGAAAATGGTCACATTTTTTAATCACAGCTCTTTTATCTCTCGGAGTGACTTCTAACTGTGTATAAGAAAAGCTTCCTAGATTCCAGCCACACTTAACTCTCATTTAACCAGTGTCTTTGACATGTTACTGTTAAGCTGGGGTGTGGGTCAGTTTCAGGTCACTACGTGACTGTAAACACTTGAACGTAGGCACACTAGTGCCTGTTTACACATAGCCAGTTCTGTGTTCTCTCTCACTGAAGCATCCAGTCTGCATTATGGTATACAGTGGGCCTGGCTGAAGACAGTGTGGTTAATCCAAGGTGACTTGTCTTAATCATTCATCGGTTGACACAACACTACAGCCCCATCCGCTCCCCTGGGTTGAATATCTCACCCGCAGACACACGCCACCTTGGCCACGTCCGTTCACCCAAGCAGACTCTCAATGTCGATTTGACTGTTCAAGACACAGCGAGTCAACATTTGGGATCCAAATCATACGGCCAAATGAAAACATTCGAATCATTGTCATATCATCACACTATTTATTCAGTGTCCTATCAGTGATATCTGCCGATTTTATCTGGTAGTGTGATGTGGAGACTAATTCTTCTGAGACTATAGATCAACGTTCCCTTTTGTTGTCATTGAGTTCATCCTAACTCTCCTCACACTGTCTGTCTGGTTTGTGTAGTCGGGAAGATTTCCAGCGGATCCCAGAGTTGGCCATCAATCCTCTGGGAGACAGAATCATCAATGCCTTCTTTCCTGAGGGGTGAGTCGTCTCTGTTCTTTTACGGTCGTCTCTGTTCTTTTACGGTCGTCTGTGTGTCCTTCACTGTTTTCCTCAAGGGTGCACATAGCCGGGAGTCACTCTTACAACAACCATTTTTAGTAATACATTAAACATACGTTAAACATTTATTTTGTTGGAACAGGGTTTTTACAAATGAATGGTTTGTGTGTATTTGACAACTATTTAAAAGTGGAAGACAAACTGCACATTTTAAGCTAGTTTTCTGTACACACAGTGGTTCTGGCTCTTTGAAATGGACATGAAAGTTCCATGTTTTTATGGTTGCCTTGGATAGGCCTATATCATTACATTCCCAACACAACCAGTGTGAAGGCGACTTCATTTTAGCTGTGACTTTATAGGTGTTACTGATCCTCTGGAGTCTAGAGATAGCCTGGTTCACAGCACTGCAGATTGTAGCATTATAGCCTGGTCCTAGATCTGTTTTGTGCTGTCTTGACCACTTGTATGGTTATTTTCATCATATAATTTAGTAAGAAGGCACAAACGGATCTTGAACCAGGCTAGAGCATGACTGGAGGACAGGCGGGGGGAGCTGTTCAATCAGGACAGGAGTCTGTTGTCTGCAGGGCCGACGTGTACCGTTACACTGTAATTGACTAGCTGTCGGTGGTATCGCACTGACATGATTTTGTGTCTTTGTTCAAGGCACTTCTCAATGAATGACCCACGTCCGTCTGTCAGGTTAGACTGAGTCATGCGTGCCAGAATGAATGGCCTGGTAGAAGAGGGTCGCATTGGTCTGAGGTGTAGTGACCTCGAGTCTTAACTAGTGAAGGACTATTTTACTGTATGGCTAGGAAGCAAATTATACAGTTTAAGCTTTCACTACCGTACCCTAGAAACAATGCTCAGTCTATATGTAGGCCTCTGTTATAGCCTACCAATTTGCATGGTGGTTGACTGGAGTAATGGTTATTTGACTGTGGTGCAGGATTATTTATTGATGGGTGTAAGTGATTGTTATTTTCACCCCACTTGGTCGGACAGGGAGGACCAGGTCAACTTCAGAGGCTTCATGAGGACGCTTGCTCACTTCCGTCCCATAGAAGACAACGAGAAGAACAAGGACCACACTGCCTCCGAGCCACTCAACAGCAGGAGCAATAAGCTGCTCTGTGAGTCAGAGGCTAGGCCCTAGCCTGGTCACAGGTGTGTTTGTACTGTCTTGCCAACTCCTTGTCAAGACGGCACAAACAGTCTGGGCAAATCTAGCCTGGATCCCAGAACACTTGACTATTTCTCTATCACCTCTTTCCACTACTCTTTTATTTAAAAACGAGCTTGACTTAATTTTCATGATGGACATTAAAATGCTTTTTGAAATGGTGACTTCACATTAAATTCTTCCATCTCTTCTCCAGTTGCTTTCCGGCTGTATGACCTGGACAGAGATGATAAGATCTCCCGTGACGAGCTGCTACAGGTCAGGATGGGGTCAGGGTACAAATTACACACTCTTTGGGGGCTGCCCAAGTCTTTGATGTTTTTAGGGGGACCCCTAGTCTCAACAGCGTAAGTCTCAAGACCTCAACGCCGTATTGTCATTGGAGAATCGGGGCTTTACTGTTGTGGAGTATGTATCAGGAGGATAAATACATTTGGGACCTACACTAGAGCTGAAAAACCAGCTCCAAGGGAGATACTCATTTTCTCTGCTTTTGTTGAAAACACAGAGACCTTTGTCTTAGGTTTGTTACGCAGGTCATGTTGTAATCTGAGCCTACTACAGTAAATGTAGAGACTGCCAAGGAAGAAAGGGCTATTTTAGTGAACAGAATATTTTATTATTGAACTTCTAAAGCATTTCACTTCTAAAGGAAGGGGAAGTTGCCATGTACTGAGAAAATTGTGTAACTTTCCAACCCCAACTAAATGTTTTGGGCTACTTTTTGTGCCATCTTCCTCTTCTGCAATTGGCTGCATTGTATTGGCTGGGCAGTGCCCAATGATGTATGACCTGTGTCTCTAGGTGGGCAGTGCCCAATGATGTATGACCTGTGTCTCTAGGTGGGTAGTGCCCAATGATGTATGACCTGTGTGTCTAGGTGGGCAGTGCCCAATGATATGACCTGTGTCTCTAGGTGGGCAGTGCCCAATGATATATGACCTGTGTGTCTAGGTGGGCAGTGCCCAATGATGTATGACCTGTGTGTCTAGGTGGGCAGTGCCCAATGATGTATGACCTGTGTGTCTAGGTGGGCAGTGCCCAATGATGTATGACCTGTGTCTCTAGGTGGGCAGTGCCCAATGATATGACCTGTGTGTCTAGGTGGGCAGTGCCCAATGATATGACCTGTGTCTAGGTGGGCAGTGCCCAATGATATGACCTGTGTGTCTAGGTGGGCAGTGCCCAATGATATGACCTGTGTGTCTAGGTGGGCAGTGCCCAATGATGTATGACCTGTGTGTCTAGGTGGGCAGTGCCCAATGATGTATGACCTGTGTGTCTAGGTGGGCAGTGCCCAATGATATATGACCTGTGTGTCTAGGTGGGCAGTGCCCAATGATATGACCTGTGTGTCTAGGTGGGCAGTGCCCAATGATATGACCTGTGTGTCTAGGTGGGCAGTGCCCAATGATATGACCTGTGTGTCTAGGTGGGCAGTGCCCAATGATATGACCTGTGTGTCTAGGTGGGCAGTGCCCAATGATATATGACCTGTGTGTCTAGGTGGGCAGTGCCCAATGATATATGACCTGTGTGTCTAGGTGGGCAGTGCCCAATGATATATGACCTGTGTGTCTAGGTGGGCAGTGCCCAATGATATGACCTGTGTGTCTAGGTGGGCAGTGCCCAATGATATGACCTGTGTGTCTAGGTGGGCAGTGCCCAATGATATATGACCTGTGTGTCTAGGTGGGCAGTGCCCAATGATATATGACCTGTGTGTCTAGGTGGGCAGTGCCCAATGATATGACCTGTGTGTCTAGGTGGGCAGTGCCCAATGATATATGACCTGTGTGTCTAGGTGGGCAGTGCCCAATGATATATGACCTGTGTGTCTAGGTGGGCAGTGCCCAATGATATATGACCTGTGTGTCTAGGTGGGCAGTGCCCAATGATATATGACCTGTGTGTCTAGGTGGGCAGTGCCCAATGATATATGACCTGTGTGTCTAGGTGGGCAGTGCCCAATGATATATGACCTGTGTGTCTAGGTGGGCAGTGCCCAATGATGTATGACATGTGTGTCTAGGTGGGCAGTGCCCAATGATATATGACCTGTGTGTCTAGGTGGGCAGTGCCCAATGATATATGACCTGTGTGTCTAGGTGGGCAGTGCCCAATGATGTATGACCTGTTTGTCGGACTGGGACGTTCCCTACAATCACTGTAATCTCAGGGTTCAATGACTCCGGAGAAGCTGATTCTTGTTTTGAAAACAAAATGGCTGCCTAGCATTCTTTATATCATGCACCTGCCTTGAGTGCTTACCCCCCCCCATATTAACACTGGAATTTCAAGCCTGAATTATTTATTCACCCTTTGTTACCAGAAAATTAAGTGTATTTTTATTTTATTTTTTCACTTATACTCAGTATTTATGTATACTACATTTAGGTCATCTTGTACTTAACATCTCTTGTGTTAAGACTTAGAGAATTGTACATTTTAGACCCTAAGGAACTTTGTCAACATATTCCAGGTTCTTAGAATGATGGTTGGTGTGAACATGTTTATTCCAGGTTCTTAGAATGATGGTTGGTGTGAACATGTTTATTCCAGGTTCTCTGGATGACGGTTGGTGTGAACATGTTTATTCCAGGTTCTTAGAATGATGGTTGGTGTGAACATGTTTATTCCAGGTTCTTAGAATGATGGTTGCTGTGAACATGTTTATTCCAGGTTCTTAGAATGATGGTTGCTGTGAACATGTTTATTCCAGGTTCTTAGAATGATGGTTGCTGTGAACATGTTTATTCCAGGTTCTTAGAATGATGGTTGCTGTGAACATGTTTATTCCAGGTTCTTAGAATGATGGTTGCTGTGAACATGTTTATTCCAGGTTCTTAGAATGATGGTTGCTGTGAACATGTTTATTCCAGGTTCTTAGAATGATGGTTGCTGTGAACATGTTTATTCCAGGTTCTTAGAATGATGGTTGCTGTGAACATGTTTATTCCAGGTTCTTAGAATGATGGTTGCTGTGAACATGTTTATTCCAGGTTCTTAGAATGATGGTTGCTGTGAACATGTTTATTCCAGGTTCTTAGAATGATGGTTGCTGTGAACATGTTTATTCCAGGTTCTTAGAATGATGGTTGCTGTGAACATGTTTATTCCAGGTTCTTAGAATGATGGTTGCTGTGAACATGTTTATTCCAGGTTCTTAGAATGATGGTTGCTGTGAACATGTTTATTCCAGGTTCTTAGAATGATGGTTGCTGTGAACATGTTTATTCCAGGTTCTTAGAATGATGGTTGCTGTGAACATGTTTATTCCAGGTTCTTAGAATGATGGTTGCTGTGAACATGTTTATTCCAGGTTCTTAGAATGATGGTTGCTGTGAACATGTTTATTCCAGGTTCTTAGAATGATGGTTGCTGTGAACATGTTTATTCCAGGTTCTTAGAATGATGGTTGCTGTGAACATGTTTATTCCAGGTTCTTAGAATGATGGTTGCTGTGAACATGTTTATTCCAGGTTCTTAGAATGATGGTTGCTGTGAACATGTTTATTCCAGGTTCTTAGAATGATGGTTGCTGTGAACATGTTTATTCCAGGTTCTTAGAATGATGGTTGCTGTGAACATGTTTATTCCAGGTTCTTAGAATGATGGTTGCTGTGAACATGTTTATTCCAGGTTCTCTGGATGATGGTTGCTGTGAACATGTTTATTCCAGGTTCTTAGAATGATGGTTGCTGTGAACGTGATTTATTCCAGGTTCTTAGAATGATGGTTGCTGTGAACGTGATTTATTCCAGGTTCTTAGAATGATGGTTGCTGTGAACGTGATTTATTCCAGGTTCTTAGAATGATGGTTGCTGTGAACGTGATTTATTCCAGGTTCTTAGAATGATGGTTGCTGTGAACGTGATTTATTCCAGGTTCTTAGAATGATGGTTGCTGTGAACATGTTTATTCCAGGTTCTTAGAATGATGGTTGGTGTGAACATCTCTGACGAGCAGCTGGGCAGCATCGCTGATAGGACCATCCAGGAGGCCGACCAGAACGGAGACAACTCCATTTCCTTTAATGAGTTCATCAAGGTTGGAAACTTAAATTTTGTATATTTGGATTATTTGCATTAAATATTACCTAACCTAGAATCCGTGTGAATTATACCGTGGCATTCGGGGACGTTAATATTAACACAGGACCTCCTGTGTGCAAAATAGTGAAGATGCCATTAGCAACAAAATATATAATTTATTTGACATGAAAACGCCCAGTCAGGATGTTGTAGGCTACCTGCACATGTTTGTCCACTCAAATAATTCCAGCCACCGAACGAACGCGCCGCTTGACGAACGGAGAGCGGAACGCGCCGCTTGACGAACGGAGAGCGGAACGCGCCGCTTGACGAACGGAGAGCGGAACGCGCCGCTTGACGAACGGAGAGCGGAAAGCGCCGCTTGACGAACGGAGAGCGGAACGCGCCGCTTGACGAACGGAGAGCGGAACGCGCCGCTTGACGAACGGAAAGGGACATCTGTTACAAAACAACAGAGCGTAATGACATTCGGAGATTGTCATTGGCTCTTACCTATACTCTTAGAATTACACTGAACAGAAGAATAAACACGGTGTTGGGGCCATGTTTTATGAGCTGGGGGGGGGGGACTGACTTTTTCCAGACGCACAAAAAAGCTTTTATCTCAAATGTTGTCCACTAATTTGTTTACATCCCTGTTAGTATTTCTCCTTTGCCAAGAAAATCCATCCACCTGACAGGTGTGGCATATCAAGAAGCTGATTAAACAGCATGCTTATTACACAGGTGCACCTTGTGCTGGGGACAAAAGCCCCCCTTTTTTTTGGTGCAGTTTTGTCACAACACAAATGCCACAGATGTCTCACGTTTTTTTGAGGGAGCGTGCAATTTGCATGCTGACTGCAGGAATGTTTACCAAGAGCTGTTGCCAGACAATGTAATGTTCATTTCTCTACCATAAGCCGCCAGGGAAACCTGAAAAGGGTCTTTTGATACGGGATTCTCCAGGGATGACTAGTGTAGCCACACACAGATTATGATGTTTTTTTAAACCCATGATCGAGAGGTGGGGATGTTCGTTTTTAATTAGGAATACGTTTTTTTATATTTACCACTAGCAGTACAAATCGCGTTTTAATCAAACGTTTGACTTTGTTGTATTTAGTGTAACCCATGTCTCCATTCAGGGGACGCCCCGGGTCACCCTCTAATTCACACTCTGCCTGAAATGTACATTATGTTGTCAGTTCTACAGTACTGACTGTGTTAAGTAGAGTCCCCTGTTGGTATTTAGAGAAGGTGTGTTTGTGAGTTAAACCGAGGTAATGTAGTATAATGTTAATCACTGCAGGTGTTGATGGTCTTGTTAAACCGAGGTAATGTAGTATAATGTTAATCACTGCAGGTGTTGATGGTCTTGTTAAACCGAGGTAATGTAGTATAATGTTAATCACTGCAGGTGTTGATGGTCTTGTTAAACCGAGGTAATGTAGTATAATGTTAATCACTGCAGGTGTTGATGGTCTTGTTAAACCGAGGTAATGTAGTATAATGTTAATCACTGCAGGTGTTGATGGTCTTGTTAAACCGAGGTAATGTAGTATAATGTCAATCACTGCAGGTGTTGATGGTCTTGTTAGACCGAGGTAATGTAGTATAATGTCAATCACTGCAGGTGTTGATGGTCTTGTTAAACCGAGGTAATGTAGTATAATGTTAATCACTGCAGGTGTTGATGGTCTTGTTAAACCAAGGTAATGTAGTATAATGTTAATCACTGCAGGTGTTGATGGTCTAGTTAATGGCCCGTGTCGTCCTCCTCCTCAGGTACTGGAGAAGGTGGACGTGGAACAGAAAATGAGCATCCGCTTCCTGCACTGAGACAGGACTGTCTCTGATTGGACCCCATTCTGACATCACTGTCTCTGATTGGACCCCATTCTGACAGGACTGTCTCCGATTGGCTGGACCCTCCACCTTCACAATGCCCGTTGGTTATGTCCCAACTGGCATCCTATTCCCTATGTAGTGTGCTACTTTTGACCAGTGCCCATAGGGCTCTTATGTAGTGCACTCATTTTGTTTAGGGACCATAGGTCCCAAGTCAAAAGTAGTGCACAACATAGGAAATAGGATGCCGTTTCGGACGCAGCCTCACTCCCATCTCAACACTATGCTCTCTCTCTCTCTCTCTCTGACCCCTCCTCCATACAGTACTATGCTCTCTCTCTCTCTCTGACCCCTCCTCCATACAGTACTATGCTCTCTCTCTCTCTAACCCCTCCTCCATACAGTACTATGCTCTCTCTCTCTCTCTGACCCCTCCTCCATACAGTACTATGCTCTCTCTCTCTCTCTGACCCCTCCTCCATACAGTACTATGCTCTCTCTCTCTCTCTGACCCCTCCTCCATACAGTACTATGCTCTCTCTCTCTCTGACCCCTCCTCCATACAGTACTATGCTCTCTCTCTCTCTCTGACCCCTCCTCCATACAGTACTATGCTCTCTCTCTCTCTCTGACCCCTCCTCCATACAGTACTATGCTCTCTCTCTCTCTCTGACCCCTCCTCCATACAGTACTATGCTCTCTCTCTCTCTCTCTCTGACCCCTCCTCCATACAGTACTATGCTCTCTCTCTCTCTCTCTGACCCCTCCTCCATACAGTACTATGCTCTCTCTCTCTCTCTCTGACCCCTCCTCCATACAGTACTATGCTCTCTCTCTCTCTCTCTGACCCCTCCTCCATACAGTACTATGCTCTCTCTCTCTCTCTCTGACCCCTCCTCCATACAGTACTATGCTCTCTCTCTCTCTGACCCCTCCTCCATACAGTACTATGCTCTCTCTCTCTCTGACCCCTCCTCCATACAGTACTATGCTCTCTCTCTCTCTCTGACCCCTCCTCCATACAGTACTATGCTCTCTCTCTCTCTCTGACCCCTCCCTCCATACAGTACTATGCTCTCTCTCTCTCTGACCCCTCCTCCATACAGTACTATGCTCTCTCTCTCTCTCTCTGACCCCTCCCTCCATACAGTACTATGCTCTCTCTCTCTCTCTCTCTCTGACCCCTCCCTCCATACAGTACTATGCTCTCTCTCTCTCTCTCTGACCCCTCCCTCCATACAGTACTATGCTCTCTCTCCCTCTCTCTGACCCCTCCCTCCATACAGTACTATGCTCTCTCTCTCTCTCTGACCCCTCCTCCATACAGTACTATGCTCTCTCTCTCTCTCTGACCCCTCCCTCCATACAGTACTATGCTCTCTCTCTCTCTCTCTGACCCCTCCCTCCATACAGTACTATGCTCTCTCTCTCTCTCTGACCCCTCCCTCCATACAGTACTATGCTCTCTCTCTCTCTCTGACCCCTCCTCCATACAGTACTATGCTCTCTCTCTCTCTCTGACCCCTCCCTCCATACAGTACTATGCTCTCTCTCTCTCTCTCTCTCTCTGACCCCTCCCTCCATACAGTACTATGCTCTCTCTCTCTCTCTGACCCCTCCTCCATACAGTACTATGCTCTCTCTCTCTCTCTGACCCCTCCTCCATACAGTACTATGCTCTCTCTCTCTCTCTGACCCCTCCTCCATACAGTACTATGCTCTCTCTCTCTCTCTCTGACCCCTCCTCCATACAGTACTATGCTCTCTCTCTCTCTCTCTCTGACCCCTCCTCCATACAGTACTATGCTCTCTCTCTCTCTCTCTGACCCCTCCTCCATACAGTACTATGCTCTCTCTCTCTGACCCCTCCTCCATACAGTACTATGCTCTCTCTCTCTCTCTGACCCCTCCCTCCATACAGTACTATGCTCTCTCTCTCTCTCTCTCTGACCCCTCCCTCCATACAGTACTATGCTCTCTCTCTCTCTCTGACCCCTCCTCCATACAGTACTATGCTCTCTCTCTCTCTCTCTCTCTGACCCCTCCTCCATACAGTACTATGCTCTCTCTCTCTCTCTGACCCTTCCTCCATACAGTACTATGCTCTCTCTCTCTCTCTGACCCTTCCTCCATACAGTACTATGCTCTCTCTCTCTCTCTGACCCCTCCTCCATACAGTACTATGCTCTCTCTCTCTCTCTGACCCCTCCTCCATACAGTACTATGCTCTCTCTCTCTCTCTGACCCCTCCTCCATACAGTACTATGCTCTCTCTCTCTCTCTGACCCCTCCTCCATACAGTACTATGCTCTCTCTCTCTCTCTGACCCCTCCTCCATACAGTACTATGCTCTCTCTCTCTCTCTGACCCCTCCTCCATACAGTACTATGCTCTCTCTCTCTCTCTCTGACCCCTCCTCCATACAGTACTATGCTCTCTCTCTCTCTCTGACCCCTCCCTCCATACAGTACTATGCTCTCTCTCTCTCTCTGACCCCTCCCTCCATACAGTACTATGCTCTCTCTCTCTCTCTGACCCCTCCCTCCATACAGTACTATGCTCTCTCTCTCTCTCTGACCCCTCCCTCCATACAGTACTATGCTCTCTCTCTCTCTCTGACCCCTCCCTCCATACAGTACTATGCTCTCTCTCTCTCTCTGACCCCTCTATACAGTACTATGCTCTCTCTCTCTCTCTGACCCCTCCCTCCATACAGTACTATGCTCTCTCTCTCTGACCCCTCTATACAGTACTATGCTCTCTCTCTCTCGCTCTCTCTGACCCCTCCTCTATACAGTACTATGCTCTCTCTCTCTCTCTGACCCCTCCTCTATACAGTACTATGCTCTCTCTCTCTCTCTGACCCCTCCCTCCATACAGTACTATGCTCTCTCTCTCTGACCCCTCTATACAGTACTATGCTCTCTCTCTCTCTCTCTCTGACCCCTCCTCTATACAGTACTATGCTCTCTCTCTCTGACCCCTCCTCCATACAGTACTATGCACTCTCTCTCTCTCTCTCTCTGACCCCTCCTCCATACAGTACTATGCTCTCTCTCTCTCTGACCCCTCCTCCATACAGTACTATGCTCTCTCTCTCTCTGACCAAGGATTTGGTAGATCAGATAACATTGTAGTTTTCATTATTTCTGCTCTGTAAACTAAAGGGAATTACATGCGTGCCTTGGGGATGTTTTATGTTGACTCTACCGCGTCTCTCAGAGATGGAACCTTATTTATTGTTTAGACCGTTCCAGGTTGAACGAGATCTCAATGTATATTACCAAGGCTCTCTGTGTTATAACACCTTCATGACTTGAGACGTGTTAAAAACATGTTTGGTGTCGTTCCATGTAAGGTATGGCTTTATTGTGATGTTAGCCAGGGCAGAGAAGGCCAAATCTATCCTCTTTATTTAAGCTAACTTTTTACCCCCCCCCCCCATACTGCTTTGTCAGTATGAACATGCAGATGTAAAAGATATGTACATTTCTCTCTACTAAGGTGCGATGTGTTATTGCTAACGAGGAATGATGTTCCTTCGTTTCTCACTGACTTGTTCTCCAGGGCTGGGTTCCCCAAACTCAGTCCCCCCCCCCCCCTCTCTTGGGTGCATGTTTTCGTTTTTACCCAAGCTGCACTGCACAGCTGATTTCAAATAACCAACTCCTTATCAGGCTTTGATTATTTGAATGAGCTGTGTAGTGCTGGGACAAACAACAAAACGTGCACCCGGGGGGGGGGGGCAGGACCCGACTTTGGGGAACCCTGCCCTAGATCAAGTCTGTGCTCCAAATGTCACCCTATTGACCAGAGCCGTATTCCCTTCATAGTGCACTACTATAGACCAGAGCCCTATTCCCTTCATAGTGCACTATTATAGACCAGAGCCCTATTCCCGTCATAGTGCACTACTATAGACCAGAGCCCTATTCCCGTCATAGTGCACTACTATAGACCAGAGCCCTATTCCCGTCATAGTGCACTACTATAGACCAGAGCCCTATTCCCGTCATAGTGCACTACTATAGACCAGAGCCCTATTCCCTTCATAGTGCACTACTATTGACCAGAGCCCTATTCCCTTCATAGTGCACTACTATAGACCAGAGCCCTATTCCCGTCATAGTGCACTACTATAGACCAGAGCCCTATTCCCGTCATAGTGCACTACTATAGACCAGAGCCCTATTCCCGTCATAGTGCACTACTATCGACCAGAGCCCTATTCCCTTCATAGTGCACTACTATAGACCAGAGCCCTATTCCCGTCATAGTGCACTACTATCGACCAGAGCCCTATTCCCGTCATAGTGCACTACTATAGACCAGAGCCCTATTCCCGTCATATCTTGGCCATTTGGGACTCAGTCTAAGCTTCCTCAGTGTTTGTTAAGAGGCCACGCTTGTATTGTCAGACACTATTTTTGTTTTTGAGAATTCATCATTCTTTTCTTTACCCACTTTAGTACCATGATTTTGGTCTCCCATCCTTCAATATCATAAGGGTCAAATGGGAACTAACTTATCATGTTTGTTTTTCTTACGGGTCCACCCTGCCTAGCTACAGCCAGTCAACCGTTAATGCCCATTTCTCGTATGCGTCCCAACTGGCACACTATGCCCTATATAGTGCACTACTTTTAGCCAGAGCTCTATGGCCCTTGATTAAAAGTAGTGCTCTGTGTAGGCCCTATATAATGAAAAAAAGTGTTATGGGCCCTGGTCAAAAGTATTGCGCTACAGAGAATTGAGTGCCATTGTGTTCGACTGCCTCAGACAGCCCTGACCCAATGACCTGCCTCACAGCCCTGGCCCTAGCTGGTCGAATGACCTGTCTCAGACAGCCCTGACCCAATGACCTGCCTCATACAGCCCTGACCCTAGCTGGTCGAATGACCTGTCTCAGACTGCCCTGACCCTAGCTGGTTTAATGACCTGTCTCAGACAGCCCTGACCCTAGCTGGTCTAATGACCTGTCTCAGACAGCCCTGACCCAATGACCTGTCTCAGACAGCCCTGACCCTAGCTGGTCGAATGACCTGTCTCAGACAGCCCTGACCCTAGCTGGTTTAATGACCTGTCTCATACAGCCCTGACCCTAGCTGGTTTAATGACCTGTCTCATACAGCCCTGACCCTAGCTGGTCTAATGACCTGTCTCAGACAGCCCTGACCCAATGACCTGTCTCAGACAGCCCTGACCCTAGCTGGTCGAATGACCTGTCTCAGACAGCCCTGACCCTAGCTGGTTTAATGACCTGTCTCAGACAGCCCTGACCCTAGCTGGTTTAATGACCTGTCTCATACAGCCCTGACCCTAGCTGGTTTAATGACCTGTCTCATACAGCCCTGACCCTAGCTGGTTTAATGACCTGTCTCAGACAGCCCTGACCCTAGCTGGTCTAATGACTCTAGTCTAGTGTAACGCAAACCTCCATGATCAATAGAAGATCTGAGTCATTGTGAATCAACCAAGAGGGACATTGTAGCCTAATATATTTAACATAACACTGTTATATATTTTTATTGTTGATTTATCATCAGGTTAGCCAGGTACTTTTTGATGGAGAAGTGAAAAAGAATTCTAACTTATGTATTTGAACCAGAAATGCCAAATGTGTGACAGTACCAGTGTTTATTTAGCTATATGTGATTGTGTACACAGGATGTTTGGTCAAATTTTAGCATTGTAATTTTATAATGTTTATAATATACCTGGCGTAATAGTGGAATGAGTGAGCCTTTTTTTTTTTTTTTTTGGTACACCAGCTGTAAAAACTATATTGTTTTTGTTATTGACGAGATATTTCACAGCGATTTATTTTTTTTTTGTTGATTTTTTTAGACGGTATAATGATTCCCTACGCCATTCAGTGCTTGTCTTTGCACAAAACTAAAGTTGAGCGAACAGTATAGAATTTTAGCAACCAGGAAATGAGAACTAGATGACAGCCGGAGTCAGAACAGCTTTCCCATTTGACAACAGATGCCGCTCCGGCGGGAGAAATCAACAGGCCAATATCCACCATTGTTGTGATTGGCTGTGATAAGTAACACTGGTTAAACACTATTAGCGCCAGCTATATTATGGACATTTTCTGAAATTACTAAATTCCTGTGTAGCACTTTTTGTAACATGATAGATGGCAGGAGTTTTAGGTTCACCAGATCCTTGATGCTGGACGTAGAGATTATTTTTCATCAATTAGTTATATTAATCAATGTGACCAATCAAGTATAACTCAAATGTACGATATATAAAAATATTTATCCTGTGAAATGTTATAATTGTAAAAATTATTTGATTGAAATAAAACGGGTGCCATGCTTGCTCAAAGTTACCTTTTTTGTCTTGTTACAAATCAAATTTTATTTTATTGGTCACATACACTTAGACGGCCTAATAATATTTATCCATGTACGCTGTTGGTCTTTTTAGTTTACGTTGCTCCAAGCAAGGTCTGGGATGTCCAAGACTAGCTATATAGATCGCCAGCTTGTAGTCCTAAAACCCAGAATGAAGTTACCTCAGGTTCGTTCAGCCATCCCTATAGGGAAAATGAATGGGGAAAGAATAGGTTTTTGGAATTAATGACCGAAAGGTCAGAGGTTAACACAGGCTTAGGAGATCTTGTACGTTTTTGTTCTGAGATGGTAGCAGTCAGTTAACGTGACATTTTATGAATTATGAAGCCTTTGTGCTTTGTTTTCTTACATTCTTCAAAATTCACAAAGTGACGTTAGCTGATAAAGATTCTCATAGGCTTAAAAGACATTGATGCGTTCTGTGTTTACCACAGATCTTATTGTCGGTGTTTGTACAAAAAAAAACGCCATTAATTTTCCTCATATGCTTTGTCCAACAAACCATGGCGGAGTTAATGCCTACAAAGACGGCATTATGTCACAAAAATATAAACACAGCATGTAAAGTGTTGGTCCCAATTTTAATGAAATGAAAAAATGATCCCAGAAATGTTCGTTACGCACTAAAAGCTTATTTCTCTCATTCTGTGTACGAATCTGTTTACATCCCTGTTAGTATTTCTCCCTTTGTCAAGATAATCCATCCACCTGACAGGTGTTGCATATCAAAAAGCTGATTAAATAGCATGATCATTACACAGGTGCACAGGAGCGTGCAATTAGCTTGCTGACTGCAGGAATGTCCACCAGATCATTGAATGTTTATTTCTCTACTATTTTAGAGAATTTGGCAGTACGTCCAACCGGCCTCACAACCGCAGACCGCCTGTAACCACACCAGCCCAGGACCTCCACATCCTGCTTCTTCACTTGCGGGCTCGTCTGAGACCAGCCACCCGGACAGCTGATGAAACTGTGGGTCTGCGTAAACTGTCTCAGGGAAGCTCCTCTGTGTGCTCGTCCTCCTCACCTGACTGCAGTTCAGTGTCGTAACTGACTACAGTGGGCAAATGATCACCTTCGATGGCCACTGGCACACTGGAGAAGTGTACTCTTCACGGATGAATCCTGGTTTCAACTGTACAGGGCAGATGGCTGACAGCTTGTGTGGGCGAGTGGGTTTGCTGATGGTGTTGTGAACAGAGTGCCCCATGGTGACGGTGGAGTTACGGTATGGGCAGAAATAAGTCACGGACAACGAACACAATTGCATTTTATCGATGTCAATTTGAATGCACAGAGATGCCATGACGAGATCATGAGGTCCATTGTTGTGTCATTCATCCACCGCCATCACTTCATGTTTTAGCATGATAATGCACAGCCCCATGTCCCAAGGATCTGTACACAATTCCTGGAAGCTGAAAATGTCAGTTCTTCCATGGCCTGCATACTCACCAGACATGTCACCCAATGAGCACGTTTGGGATGCTCTGGATCGACGTGTATGACTGAGTGTTCCAGTTTCCGCCAATATCCAGCAACTTCGCACAGCCATTGAAGAGGAGTGGGACAACATTCCACAATCAACAGCCTGATCAACTCTATGTGAAGATGTCGCTCTGCAAAAGGAAAATGATGGTCACACCAGATACTGTCTGGTTTTCTGATCCACGTCCCTCCTTTTTTTAAGGTATCTGTGACCAACAAGATGCATATCTGTATTACCAGTCATCTGAAATCCATAGATTTGGGCCTAATGTATTAATTTCAATTGACAAATTTCCTTATATGAACTGTAACTTAGTAAAATCTTAAAATGTTGCGTTTAGATTTTTATTCAGTGTATTTCTCCTTTTTACATTATTTTTAATAGGAGGAAAACGGAGGTGCGGGCTTTAGGATTTGAGTGTCAGTTTTTCTGGGCATCTTCGTAGAAAGCTATGCCAGAGATATTAGAGCAAGGATGAGATTGGAGGAGATTGTTAACGATCTAGTTCACTTGCGTTGTGCAATGTAGACATATGTTTTCCATGCCAATAAAGCCCTTTGAATTTAATTCATAGGGACCCATTAGGCAATGAATGACGGCCACCCAGCAGACTGCCGACCAATCGCGTTCACGTTATCCCGCTGCCCGCGGTTGTTAAACTAATCGTCACGCAAATCCCTTCTCAGAGTTCAGGTATTAAGTCGAGAAACTATTTTCCTCGAAAATACGTAATGTCACCATTCCAGAGCTATACAGTATTACAAACCGCAAGTTAATTATCTCACATCTTGGAAAATATTTTGTAATGTTGTACTTTTTTGTTGACGAAATGTATGCTAATGTTAGCTTTTTGAGCTCGAAGAAGAGTCCTTGAAGGAGACACAGCTTCTTGTCCCAGAATCGCCCAGAATGCACCGCGCGGCCCATTGCCGCAACAGGACACGATCCCAGTGGAGTTTACCATCTCCTCAACATTATCTCTGACGATGCAAGAGTAAAACAAAAATGGCGTAAAACGGAGGAGACCGTGGTGCTTGCAAAAAATTCCACGGGACCCGTACAACGACCGGCGGACGACACCCGGGACATTAGCATTTACTGATGATTTGTGGCGGCTCGGATGTCTTTCAGTGAGTACTTTAATGTAGTATTTAAACGTAGCTATAGGTGGTTGGATGATCAGTGTTTGCGAGATGGGCACTCAGTCCTTTGTTTAGCTGTTACTTGTACCGCTGCTAGCTATGCCGCGGCTAACTAAACTCTACTCAATTGTGAAGTAAGTTTCTGATAATTTCACAAAGCCGTCTGGTGAAGTTAATCTCCGACTACATCGATTCGTCCAAGGTCAATACTTAAAAAAAAAAAAAAATGTTTTTTTTAATGTAAATTACCGTATGAACCGGCCACCTTGTACCTATGTTTGACCTCTGTAATTGTGTGCTTTATTTTGTTGGCTGAAATCCCATCTTTCTTCCCCCCAATAAACGCTAATGAAATACCATATCATCACCACCGATTGACCTACGTGCAGAAAGATGTCAGTTCATATGACGTTATTGTTTTAGGGCTATCCACTGACTCTAAACTATGGTGCGTGACATTTTTCAAAGTGCAAATGAATCGGCACAATTTACACTGATCAAAAAAAATTCCAAACGCAACAATTTAGAAGATTTTTTACAAAGTTACAGTTCATATATTTGGAAATCAGTCAATTGAAATTAATTAATTGGGCCCTAATATATGGATTTCACATGACTGGTAATACAGATATGCATCTTGTAGGTCACAGATACCTTTAAAAAAGGGTAGGGGTGTGGATCAGAAAACCAGTCAGTATCTGGTGTGACCACCATTTGCCTCATGCAGCGTGACACATCTCCATCACATAGAGTTGATCAGGCTGTTGATTGTGGCCTGTGGAATGTTGTCCCACTCCTCTTCAATGGCTGTGCGAAGTTGCTGGATAATGGAGGAAACTGGAACACTCAGTCATACACGTCGATCCAGAGCATCCCAAACATGCTCAATGGGTGACATGTCTGGTGAGTATGCAGGCCATGGAAGAACTGGGACATTTTCAGCTTCCAGGAATTGTGTACAGATCCTTGTGACATGAGGTTGTGCATTATCATGCTGAAACATGAGGTGATGGCGGCGAATGAATGGCACGACAATGGGCCTCAGGATCTCATCAGGGGAATCTCTGTGTATTCAAATTGACATCGATAAAATGCATTTGTGTTTGTTGTTTGTAGCTTAGGCCTGCCCATACCATAACCCCACCATGGGGCACTCTGTTCACAACGTTGACATCAGCAAACCACTCGCCCACATGACTCCATACACGCCATCTGCCCTGTACAGTTGAAACCAGGATTCATCTGTGAAGAACACACTTCTCCAGCGTGTCAGTGGTCATCGAAGGTGAGCATTTTCCCACTGAAGTCAGTTACAACACCGAACTGCAGCCAGGTTAAGACCCTGGTGAGGACAATGATCACACAGAGACTGTTTCTGCAGACGTTCTTTGGTTGTGCAAACCCACGGTTTAATTAAAAATTAAAACCTGTTTTAATGATCATGCTTTTTAATCAGCTTCTTGATATGCCACACCTGTCAGGTGGATGGATTTATCTTGGCAAAGAAGAAATGCTCACTAACAGGGATGTAAACAGATTTGTGCTTATGGAACATTTCTGGGACCTTTTATTTCAGCTCATGAAACACTTTACATGTTGCGTTTTTAAAATATTTTTGTTCAGTATATTTTTTTTCAAATTGCCAGCGTCCTTGAAGCTAGAATTGGGATCATGAATGCTCTGCTAATGGCCGTACAAAAAATAGCAAAGGAGAGCCATGTTCAAAATGAGGAATCTGTGGTAAGTTCCTGACGGCCGCCATCTTTGACCTCCACATTTTTAAAGCAACAGCATCGAGCAAACAGTCGGTGGTTGTATTTGATTTAACATGTATTGAAAAGGTTATGGATATCTGCAAACAAAGGCTTGCAACTACAGAGGACAAACAAAAGGTACAAGGTGGGCGTTTTTTTCATAATTATTGACCTTGGGCGAATCGATTTAGTCAGAGCTAAATTCCACCAAAGACTGGTCTCGGTGCCGCTCCGTTGGTGAAGTCCATCAAACTACCTTCTCCGTGGAGTTTAGTTCGCTACTAGCTAGCAACTCAACATCTGTAGAAAGAATTATTGGTTTCCGTTGTATTCCTGCTTTACTATGGGCATGTCACGGGTTTCTACATTTTGTTTTCCATAATAGATCATTTGGATGACATTTGTGAAAGGTTGTTTGTGCAATTAAATAGCTAGCTAATTTCCTAGCTATATGTTTCTAAATTGGGTATTATGTTTGTCCATCCAGTCTCTCTCCAGCTTCTAGACAAGAGCTTCTCTGACAGTGCAACATCTGAACATGTACATCATTTGACAAAGGTCAGTCCTTTTAAGCCATCATAATGATATGTAGCTAGCCATCATAATGATATGTAGCTAGCCATCATAATGATATGTAGCTAGCCATCATAATGATATGTAGCTAGCCATCATAATGATATGTAGCTAGCCATCATAATGGTATGTAGCTAGCCATCATAATGGTATGTAGCTAGCCATCATAATGGTATGTAGCTAGCCATCATAATGGTATGTAGCTAGCCATCATAATGGTATGTAGCTAGCCATCATAATGGTATGTAACTAGCGTCATAATGATATGTAGCTAGCCATCATAATGATATGTAGCTGGCCATCATAATGATATGTAGCTAGCCATCATAATGGTATGTAACTAGCGTCATAATGGTATGTAGCTAGCCGTCATAATGATATGTAGCTGGCCGTCATAATGATATGTAGCTGGCCGTCATAATGATATGTAGCTGGCCGTCATAATGATATGTAGCTGGCCGTCATAATGGTATGTAGCTGGCCGTCATAATGGTATGTAGCAGGCCGTCATAATGATATGTAGCTGGCCGTCATAATGATATGTAGCTGGCCGTCATAATGGTATGTAGCTGGCCGTCATAATGGTATGTAACTGGCCGTCATAATGGTATGTAACTGGCCGTCATAATGGTATGTAGCTGGCCGTCATAATGGTATGTAGCTAGCCGTCATAATGGTATGTAGCTAGCCATCATAATGATACGTAGCTGGCCATCATAATGATACGTAGCTGGCCATCATAATGATACGTAGCTGGCCATCATAATGGTACGTAGCTAGCCATCATAATGGTACGTAGCTAGCCATCATAATGGTACGTAGCTAGCCATCATAATGGTACGTAGCTAGCCATCAATGGTATGTAGCTGGCTTTGTGCTTTTTCATTGCACTATTCTCACATTTCTCAAATCCCAAAACAGATGCAAACTAATGGTGTGGGGGAACTGTCCTGTGGACCACAGGCCTCCCCATGCCAGCAGACTGCCAGGTGTGGGGGAACTGTCCTGTGGACCACAGGCCTCCCATGTGAGACAAGTCTGGATTTAGGCCACCATCACCCAACTGTCAAGCTCCACAGCTGTTGAAACCAGAGATGGATCAAAGTCTGTCAACATCAATGGATCAAGATATCAACCTCTCTTCACTAAAGAGAGGACCGCTCCGGGGATGTGTGGGTTACAGGAGAGACTGGCTACCACAGATACAGCCCCAGGCCGGATCTGTCTGTCTCCTCACCTAGCTGTCTGTCTCTCTCCTCACCTAGCTGTCTGTCTCTCTCCTCACCTAGCTGTCTCTCTCCTCACCTAGCTGTCTCTCTCCTCACCTAGCTGTCTCTCTCCTCACCTAGCTGTCTCTCTCCTCACCTAGCTGTCTCTCTCCTCACCTAGCTGTCTGTCTCCTCTCTCCTCACCTAGCTGTCTGTCTCCTCACCTAGCTGTCTGTCTGTCTCCTCTCCTTATAGCCAATAATGACGATAACTGTAGGTCAGGGCCCGTATCCACAAAGGAGTGCTGATCTAGGATCAGTTTGACTTTTGATCATAATGAATCAGATTGTATGGACAGGTCCTAGATCAGATTGTATGGACAGATCCTAGATCAGATTGTATGGACAGGTCCTAGATCAGCATTCCTACACTCCACCACTCCTTGTAGCCAAGAATGATAATATATTTGAATTTTGATCCAATTTTTTTCATAACTAGGAGTCAAACAGGAATTGTGTAGTCTTTACTGCCCAATTTGACTTTGACTTCTACTCATCTGTTGTCTGAACCAAGGCAATTCACCATTTTATAATCAATTTATCTAGGTATAGATCTCGATGTACTGGGATCAGTGGTTTGTTGTTTTTCCTGAATGCCCTTATCCCCAACCTTTTACAAATGGAGACAAAGTTTTCAGTAGACACTGTAGCAAAGATCTGGTGTAGACCCCTGTAATCTCGCATGCCAGACATTACAGCCACAGAGTCGAGTTGTGTCTAAGTATTATGCAACTATTCATGAGACACTCATCTGGCTCTGTGAGATTAGAGTAGCAGCCACATGATAGTTGAAAGATGAAAATATCTCTCTACCTCATTGACAGTTGGCGCTTTTCTACACGATGACACGCCGTAGAGGCCAACAGTAGAACACTAGTCCCGGTCCTACAGAGCTAGGCTAATGAATAACATGCCTTCCCTTAGACTTCACGTCATATAAAGTACGTACCATAAAAACTTACTGTACCAAAATTCACAGGACACAATTCATACTTCACCCCCCCCCCCCCCCCCCTGGCCATTTTTCCAGAATGATTTCGATAACCTTATCAACAGGGTGTATGAATGGTACGAACCAGATCAGGGGTGATGTAGTTAGTTAGAGCCAGTCACTGTGTGTTGTGCCCCAGATAACCTTTTTGATTTGATTATGACCTGTTTTGGTTGCGACATTTGAGATTCACCTTCCTACCGGGATCTGTGCAATATGCTCTCTCATTACCTGTCTTGTTGATCTAATATGTATATTGTATGAACAAGTGACAAGTTGTTTTGAAAACAACAAAATCACCAACGTCTTCCATTTTTAAGAAATATTGTAGTCTTCATATGCATTAGCTTTATATATATAGAGGGATTGTGGTGCCTAATATTATAACTAGCCATGCATGAAAAGTAGCTAGTGATGCTTGCTTACTAAAAAGAGAATTCGATTTCTAAAAAAAGACGGAACAAGTTCGGCTACTAACTGGGAGATTGAATTGAAAATATTGAATATATAATATAAAAAATTGTATATAACATCTATTCTAAACGGTGTTCTATAGACATGAACACTTAAGAATCAGACATGAAGCATTGACGTCCAGTGTGTTAGTCATTGATCAATAAAATAATCGGTAATTTACCGGGAGAGTGATACCGCAGTCTGGAATGCAAACGGTTTTTGTTCAGAATATATTTAGTAAAAAAAGCCAGCCATAACATGTATTTGATTAGACATTTTTAGTAGCAATAACAATTATGCATGATTTGTGTATTTTTATCTATTATAATCTGGTTTTTTTTTAAAGGAATTTTTAGGATATTATTAGCTATAACAAACATTTTGTTTAGAGGGAAGAGTATTGAATATACTCCTGCTTTAGAATACAGTATGTTCTAAGGAAGAACCACTCAGCTGGACATAAAGTACCACACAGAAACAAAGGGAGGCCTAGTGGTTGTCCCTTGCGTTGGACTTGTAACTGATACAAGATCAAATCCCTGAGTTGACAAGGTAAAAATCTCGTTCTGCCCCTGAGCAAGGCAGTTAACCCACTGTTCCAAGGCCGTCATTGAAAATAAGAATTTGATCGTAACTGACTTGGGAAAAAACTGAAAGGCTGCATTTAGGATTGGCAAAAACAAGTGTCTATTCTTGGGGAAACTCTATTCAGGTTTGTGCCCTAAATAGGACTCAACATTTTTTGGGGGGGGGGGGGGTTCTGGTCAAAAGTAGTGCACTTTTATACAGAATAGGGTCCCATTTGGGACAGAGCATCAGATTCATACAGTAGCGTTCTGTAAGAACCATTGATTTTAAGGTGGCCTATTTTAATGCCTCTCGTTACCTTATTCCACCGTCGTCCCGATCAAACCATCACGTATGTATACATGTGTATTATGCAGCTTTCCTAATAACTGAAAGCAATAGATGCCTCAAGGAGAACACTGTAAAAGCATGTATTGCTATACCATCCTCCTGTCTTGAATACTGTGTTTTTAAAACAATTTAATGTGGCAATGGTCTGGATTGGTACATATATGAATGCACAGAAAGATTATGCATGATTTAAAGTAAAAGTAATTCATTTTGTATTGCATGCAATAATAAACTTTTCATTTGTATTGCTCAATAGAGCCATGATACTGAAAATGTTTGCGATTAGTACGTTGACGTGTCTTGAATGACAGGGATTGTTGTTGACGTTACAGGGAACACATTGTAACCGCTTGTTCTGGCCAAAAATGACTTTTGGACGTACAATGTTGATCATAGGACTAGAATCCAGTCAGGTTGTGACACCATGGAGTGGAATGATGGCACAAAGACTGCATTGATCAACTCGTAACCAACCGAATGAGTGTACTGTGGTTTAACTATGCAGTCCTGAGGCCCTGGACATGCTGGAACCAGCCTCTTGTATCAACTGAAGAATCTGCAATAAAAAAGCAACATGGTGCCAATAAACAGTTGCCGCCTCTTCATATCTTTTAATAGACTCATCATTCTGGATTCCAAGCCTCTACCAATGTATGAACTCTTCCATGGACAGATTTAAAAAGGTAAAAAGAATGATATGCCCATCCTCAGTTCCTGGGCAAGAGATGCCTACTGACATTTTGAGAGAGCAAACAAATTTATTATAGTGCAAGGTTTTACAAAGATGCAACATGGTCATAGAAGTATGGAAATGAAGACATTTATTGGTTTACCTAAGTTTTAATACCTGAACACACACACACACAGTGCCATGTCTCATCTATGTGGAGCTTCACATTAGTAAACATTGATAAAGTATATTTCCATCTACCATAAACTATGAGGCAAACACATTTAACAGTAGAATACGAGGTAGCTACTTTTTTAACATTTGAGGGAACCCCCATTTTCACTCAATTGTCCATTTTTGGTGGAACACCACATAGGAATGTCCTCCATTTAGTCAAATTATTCTGAACTGTATTTTGGCATGATGGCACAAACAGATTGGTACCCAGGCTACAAAAAGGCCCTTCAAAAACAGAGAACATGGAACTAGAGAATAAAGTGCAGTTGACGGAGGATTGTCAAACAGAACAGGCTCTTTGTGTTCATTAGGCACAAAACGGGAAGAAAATACTTGGAACTTGTCCAATAAGAAAAACGCACATTTTCTGTTTTAAAACGTTTTGCTATATGAAACACGACCCAGGTAGGATCAGCTTGTCGACTGAACGGATGAGGTCGCTTCATTCGTGCGGGTGTCATCCATCACTGCTGACACATTGCTAAGGTGACTTTCCGTTTCCTGGATCAGTTGTCTCAGCTGGCAGGAAGAACAGACGAGACAAGGTTCAATTTAAAATTGCAGGCAGTCAATTCAGGAAGTGATTTTGAATTTTCTGTTTATTTCCTGAAATTGACTTGTCTTCAATTCAAATTGACCCCCAACCTTGAAGAACACCCTTCACTGGAACGGCATCAGTTCAATGTAACATTCATGGCTAGAGACTAAACATGGTTTGACCACTATGGTGGAAATATTGTCAGATGAAGGGTATCAATGTGCAGGGTAAAAAAAAAAAAAATTAATTATGAATTTGTCTTCCTACCTCACTTACACGTTCTCCTAGTGGTGTTACATTAAAGTTGAGTGTAGAGGCTTTCACCGTTTGGCCAGTGCTGAAAATATAACTAGAGGAAGGACGAAATAAACAAATCGATTCTGACAACTATCCCCGACCACTTGAATCGTGAGATAAAATCTGTGCATGGCAGGTAAAACCAACAATGACTTTAAAAAAAAAAAAGGTTAACTGTGTACATTTACTACTTACCAGTACATCTTGTCTTTCTTGAGGAGAAAGAGGTTTCGCAGAGCAGTCAGGTGCTGTGGTGTCGAGTAGAGGATTACACCCATGAGGCAGAGACAGCCGGCGCATTGGAGAGTGTTGTACACACTATATATGGGGGGGGGGGAGGAAAGACACACTGAGTACACAAAACATTAAGAACACCTGCTCTTTCCATTACAGGACTGACCAGGTGAATCCAGGTGAAAGATATGATCCCTTATTGATGTCACCTGTTAAATCCACTTCAGTGTAGATGAAGGGGAGGAGACAGGTTCTATAATATATATCTATTTTTGTTGCCTGGAAACAATTGAGACATGGATTGTGTCTGTGTGCCATTCAGAGGGTGAAAGGGGAAGACAAAAGATTTAAGTGTCTTTTGAACAGGGTGTGGTAGTAGGTGCCAGGAACCGGTTTGTGTCAAGAACTGCAACGCTGCTGTTTTTTTAAATTCTCAACAGTTTTCCTGTGTGTATCAAGAATGGTCCACCATCCAAAAGGACATCCAGACAACTTGACACAACTGTGGGAAGCATTGGAGTCAACATGGGCCAAGCGTCCCTGTGGAACGCTTTTGACACCTTGAAGACTCCATCCCCTGACGAATTGAGGCTGTTCTGAGGGTATTAGGAAGGTATTCCTAATGTTTAGTATACTCAGTGTATAACTAGTAAAAAATATACACTGCTCAAAAAAATAAAGGGAACACTTAAACAACACAATGTAACTCCAAGTCAATCACACTTCTGTGAAATCAAACTGTCCACTTAGGAAGCAACACTGATTGACAATACATTTCACATGCTGTTGTGCAAATGGAATAGACAAAAGGTGGAAATTATAGGCAATTAGCAAGACACCCCCAAAAAAGGAGTGATTCTGCAGGTGGTGATCACAGACCATTTTTCAGTTCCTATGCTTCCTGGCTGATGTTTTGGTCACTTTTGAATGCTGGCGGTGCTCTCACTCTAGTGGTAGCATGAGACGGAGTCTACAACCCACACAAGTGGCTCAGGTAGTGCAGTTCATCCAGGATGGCACATCAATGTGAGCTTTGGCAAAAAGGTTTGCTGTGTCTGTCAGCGTAGTGTCCAGAGCATGGAGGCGCTACCAGGAGATAGGCCAGTACATCAGGAGACGTGGAGGAGGCCGTAGGAGGGCAACAACCCAGCAGCAGGACCGCTACCTCCGCCTTTGTGCAAGGAGGTGCACTGCCAGCACCCTGCAAAATGACCTCCATCAGGCCACAAATGTGCATGTGTCTGCTCAAACGGTCAGAAACAGACTCCATGAGGGTGGTATGAGGGCCCGACGTCCACAGGTGGGGGTTGTGCTTACAGCCCAACACCGTGCAGGACGATTGGCATTTGCCAGAGAACACCAAGATTGGCAAATTCGCCACTGGCGCCCTGTGCTCTTCACAGATGAAAGCAGGTTCACACTGAGCACATGAGCACATGTGACAGACGTGACAGAGTCTGGAGACGCCGTGGAGAACGTTCTGCTGCCTGCAACATCCTCCAGCATGACCGGTTTGGCGATGGGTCAGTCATGGTGTGGGGTGGCATTTCTTTGTGGGGCCGCACAGCCCTCCATGTGCTCGCCAGAGGTAGCCTGACTGCCAATAGGTACCGAGATGAGATCCTCAGACCCCTTGTGAGACCATATGCTGACACATGCACATTTGTGGCCTGCTGGAGGTCATTTTGCAGGGCTCTGGCAGTGCACCTCCTTGCACAAAGGCGGAGGTAGCGGTCCTGCTGCTGGGTTGTTGCCCTCCTACGGCCTCCTCCACGTCTCCTGATGTACTGGCCTATCTCCTGGTAGCGCCTCCATGCTCTGGACACTACGCTGACAGACACAGCAAACCTTTTTGCCAAAGCTCACATTGATGTGCCATCCTGGATGAACTGCACTACCTGAGCCACTTGTGTGGGTTGTAGACTCCGTCTCATGCTACCACTAGAGTGAGAGCACCGCCAGCATTCAAAAGTGACCAAAACATCAGCCAGGAAGCATAGGAACTGAGAAGTGGTCTGTGGTCACCACCTGCAGAATCACTCCTTTTTTGGGGGTGTCTTGCTAATTGCCTATAATTTCCACCTTTTGTCTATTCCATTTGCACAACAACATGTGAAATTTATTGTCAATCAGTGTTGCTTGCTAAGTGGACAGTTTGATTTCACAGAAGTGTGATTGACTTGGAGTTACATTGTGTTGTTTAAGTGTTCCCTTTATTTTTTTGAGCAGTGTATATTTTAAAAAAGGCACATTGATCATACCATGCACTGAACAGACCATCCAGGCTCCACTCACGTCCACTATTGATGGTCACATCTTGGGTTACCTCTGAAAAGAGATGACATCATTAAAGCTTTAATCCCCTATGCGTACTGCCTCTTCCAAGAGATCAGGTCCTTAAAGGTGTAACAGTACTCCTTCTGTCCCTCTCCTCGCCCCGACCCGGGCTCGAACCAGGGACCCTCTGCACATAACTGACACCCTACGAAGCATCCATTACCTATCACTCCACAAAAAAGCCACAGCCCTTGCAGAGCAAGGAAAACAACTACGTCAAGGTCTCAGAGCAAGTGACATCACCGATTGAAATTGGCCATTGAGAGGCTTTGAAGCCACCCGTCGGCCATATTGCCTCTGCCCAGTAGGAGCAGTCCTCCATAGGAATGAATGGAATTCTACAATATTTCAATTAAGTGTTCGAAGGACAAAATGACATGTATTTAAGTATTTTTGCAGAGATTTGTTTTGTCCCCGCGGTACAGACGGCTATTGGTCCGCTAATACAGGACTAGTAAAGGACCATTAAATTACTTTAAAAAAAAATTAAAAATAAAGAAATAACTAATTCATCACCGCAGCTATGTTTCTATCCATCGAACGTTCTAACGTTGCTATGGGCACAGCCAAACAATGGAAGTGATGGATTCCACTTCCTCTTTACTTCCTATGGCAAACATGCCACAGTACATTATTTGAAGGAGTCAATTTCTAAGTAAAGAAGTATGTGTATTAATATCATTCAAGTTAGCTAACGTTACCGTCCCAAAGGTGTCCGATGGGGTTGAGGTCAGGCCCCTGTACAGGCCTGTCAAGTTCTTCCACACCGATCTCGACAAACCATTTCTGTATGGACCTCGCTTTGTGCACGGGGGCATTGTCATGCTGAAACAGGAAAGGGCCTTCCCCAAACTGTTGAAAGCACAGAATCGTCTAGAATGTCATTGAATGCTGTAAAGATTTCCCTTCACTAGAACTAAGGGGCTTATTCCGAACCATGAAAAACAGCCCCAGACCATTGGGGCAGGTAGCGTTCTCTGGCATCAGCCAAACCCAGATTCGTCTGTCAGATTGCCAGATGGTGAAGCCTGATTCATCACTCCAGAGGACGCGTTTCCACCGCGCCAGAGTCCAATGGCAGCGAGCTTTATACCACTCCAGCCGATGCTTGGCATTGCGCAAGGTGATCCTAGGCTTGCGTGCGGCTGCTCGGCCATGGAAACCCATTTTATGAAGCTCCCGACAAACAGTTCTTGTGCTGACGTTGCTTCCAGAGGCAGTTTGGAACTCGGTAGTGAGTGTTGCAACCAAGGACAGACAATTTTTTTTACGTACTACGCGCTTCAGCACTCGGCGGTCCGTGAGCTTGTGTGGCCTACCACTTCGAGGCTGAGCCGTTGTTGCTCCTAGACGTTTCCACTTTACAATAACATCACTTACAGTTCACTGGGGCAGCTCTAGCAGGGCAGAAATTTGACAAACTGACCTGTAGGGAAGGTGGCATCCAATGACAGAGCTCTTCAGTAAAGGTCATTCTACTGCCAATGTTTGTCTATGGAGATTGCATGGCTGTGTGCTCAATGTTATACACCTGTCAGCAACGGGTGTGGCTGTAATAGCCAAATCTACTCATTTGAAGGAGTGTCCACATACTGCTGTATATATAGTGTAGGTCGAGAGTTTTTTTTTTTTCGGCTTCCCCAGTCATTTCACCCACGCACCGCTACTGGATGTGACAGAGTTAATAAACCTAAGTTTGTAGACAACAAAAATCATTATACCTGGGCTAAAACACAGTGAGTACACAATATCAAGTGAGTATCACAATATCAAGTGAGCGTCACAATTAAAATGCAAAATGCAGTGATGCAGGGTAATTTGGAGAGAAAAAAAACCCTGCTCAAACGTCCTGCTTTGAACGTCCCTGTGCCTGACTATGCAACCATTTGGATCCGTTTGTATCTACAGTGAATTCTACAACTTGATTGGATTCCAACTGTGGTAAATGCAATTGATTGGACATGATGTGGAAAGGCTCACACCTGTCTATATAAAAAAAAAAGGCCCCACAGTTGACAGTGCATGTTAGAGAGAAAAAAACAAGCCATGGGGGTGGAAGGAATTGGCCGTAGAGCTCCGAAACAGAATTGTGTGAAGGCACATATCTGGTGAAGGGTAACAAAACATTTCTGCAGCATTGAAGGTCACCAAGAACACAGTGGCCTCCATCATTCTTACACGGAGGAAATTTGGAACCACCAAGACTCTTCCTAGAGCTGGCGGCCAGGCCATACTGAGCAATCGGGGGAGAAGAGCCTTGGTCAGGGAGGTGGCCAACAACCCGATGGTCACTCCGACAGACCTCCAGAGTTCCTCTATGGAGATGGGAGAACCTTCCAGAAGGACAACCATCTCTGCAGCACTCCATCAAATCAGGCCTTTATAGTAGATTGGCCAGACGGCCGCTTGGAGTTTGCCAAAAGGCACCTAAAGGACTCTCAGATCATGAGAAACAAGATTCTCTGGTCTGATGAAACCAAGATTGAACTCTTTGGCCCGAATGCCAAGTGTCACATCTGGAGGAAACCTGGCACCATCCCTACAGTGAAGCATGGTGGTGGCAGCATCATGCTGTGGGGATGTTTTTCAGTGGCAGGGACTGGGAGACTAGTCAGAATCGAGGGAAAGATGAAGGGAACAAAGTACAGAGAGATCCTTGATAAAAACCTGCTCCAGAGCGCTCAGGACCTCAGACTTGGCAAAGGTTCACCTTCCAACAGGACAACGACCCTACGCACACAGCTAAGACAACACAGGAGTGGCTTCAAGTTTCTGAATGTTCTTGAGTGGCCCAGCCAGAACTCAAACTTGAACATGGTCAAACATCTCTGGAGAGACCTGAAAATAGTTGTGCAGTGACGCTCCCCATTCAACCCGACAGAGCTTGAAAGGATCTGCAGATAAGAATGGAATTAACTCCCCAAATACAGGTGTGCCAAGCTTGTCGCGTCATACCCAGGAAGACTCGATGCTGTAATCACTGCCAAAGGTGCTTCAACAAAGTACTGAGTAAAGGCTCTGAATAGTTATGCAAATGGATTATCCGTTTTGTCATTATGGGATATTGTGTATAGATTGATGAGGAAAAAATGTAACGTAACAACAAATATGGAAAAAGTGAAGGAGTCTGAATACTTTCCAAATGCACTGTATTCTCGACAGTTTAGAAGGTCCAGAAAGGTACATTAGCAGGCCACTCATGATTTATTTTATCAGGATGTAGCCCAGTGTTATGATAGGCCTATTGGAAAATATGGGCTTCTCCTTTCGAACTCGCCCGCCTGAAGTAGGTGTCCAACAAGCTTTTGTAGTCTTGCGTCTCCTGGGCCTCTACAACATTTAAAAGGAATAATCGTTGCAGCGTATAGGTTCAGGTGCGTCATTTCACAACAGATCAAAGACAGACAGGCTGGAGATGTAGCCTATGGCCTAAGTGAGAAGCGTAAGTACATATACATCTGTTACATATGCATTATAGCCCACAATTCACAAGCTCAATGTAAAGCTTAATACTGCAGTGAATATATCCAGTCTGTTTACACAGCGAAAGAAAAAGTTGATTCGATAAAAAAAAAATATAAATATTTGCGCGCTCCCGAAGCGCGCTCCCGAGGCTGCACAGTGTGTTTCTCCCAGTCCCTGCGTGGCAGCTCGAAAATGTACCCTAGTTTCTTTTTTGGGGGGACAACAAATGTATCCTACCCTAGGCTACAACAACACAATGTAATGATGAATGTGATTGTTGTCAAGTGAGTACAAAAACTCTTGTCTATGCTGTAACCCGCAGTGAATAGCCTAAGTGATTTGAATAATCGCTCATAAGCATGGCGTTTTGAATGCATATTAATTTTGAAATAACTACATGTAGCCCGCTTGATTGAACAACCATTTGGATCAGTTTATGGGCCTTTTCACTTGCAGTTTAGCCTACAGGGTCCAGGCACATTAGCAGGCCAGTAATCATAGTGTATTTTTTTCCGGGATGTATCCGTTAACAGACACATGCTAATGTAGGGTTTTCTAATGGCGCCATATGAATTATGATCCATAGTTTCCGGGTTTGGCTTCCGTGTTTTAAAAACCTTCGAAAATGTTAATCGCTTCCAAAAAAAAATAATTTTACACCGGTGAGGGAGTGCCAAGATGGAGGCAACTTCAACACAGCGCCCCCTATTAGTCATCTAGTGTATTTATAAATCACTGGTCACGATTTCTTGTTAGAAAAAAAAATAACATTGAACACCTAATTAGCTAGCTAGATCCAATGAAGTAACTTACCAAGACAAATGAGAGAGTTGCTAGATGTTGCTTCTCCACAGATCCCTCGGGAATCAGCCCACACGGTGTTGCATTGTCCACAATGAAAAGTCACTGGATTCTCGACGATGGCTTGGTTCACTGACTCATTCTCCAGCTTTTGGTCATCTGTGTCGCAGGACTGAAATGACTCAAAATCATACATTTTATATTATATTTCAAAATGCCACGTTGTTCAACTTCAGCGATAACCTCTTCTGTTACTTTCAAGTGTTTTCTGTAATAGTTTTTCACCCCGTGGTTTTATCGTCATCTAGCGGAGAACCAGTAGTAATACTTTTTAATTGGTCGAAAGGTACTTCCGTATACATCTGCCAGCCAATCAAATGGCCTATACTCCAGTTTTTTGAACCTCCGCATTTTAAACGGTCAGGCGCGACAAATACATTGTGTTGACTGTGTTTGTGTGTAACGATACTCGTTCAATTAACGGGAGCTGATTAATTGAACGTGTTTCAGTAACACTGGCAAGCACATTGTTTTGTTTTTCGCCAAAACAAGAAAAATGGACTTGGATTCCATGAAGTATGCCGAATTGCGCAGTATTGCAAAGGAGGTTGGGCTCAAATCGTCAAAACTGAAGGTAAATCGCAAACATTATAGCGGTATTTTCATTGGGTTGTTTGTTTGTGTTGTGAGTGGTTAGTTAGTTACAATAGCTAGTTAACGTTAACCAACCCACTAGCTATTATCCATCTCGTTTGTTATGCAGTGTTACCTTGCTAACTGTGTCCGATCTGTGTCAACTACTACACAGGCTGATAAGCTTCTGAAGGCGCTCAGGGAGCATTTCCAACAACAAACGCAGGAAGATGTTGCCGTGGACGTAAGTTCTGGCTTGAATTTTTCCCTCCCACTTCTGTTCAAATGATAACACTTCAACATGATCTCCTATGTATATTTGGATTTCTTTTGAACTTGCTTTGTTTCTTTATGCCTGTAGATCTGTTTTGCATTGTAATTCCTATTGTCGCTAGTAATAGCAGACTTCTGATGGTCGTGTATTTAGCAGGGAGATGAGACTGGTGTTGACGCACAGGATAACACGGTTAACAGCAACTCAACTCATGATGAAAACAATTCAGCACTGGTTGATGAGCTGTCACAAAAACCTTCAGCTCAGGAGTTTGTGACCGAACGTCGTGGTAGACGGCAACCGAAAATGAGGAAGGAACCTGAAGATGAGGAGGCAGAGTGTGAACCTGCCAAAGCGCCACTCACCCCAGCTGAGGTATGGGACCACTATGAAAAATGTATGCACTCACTCTTGTAAGTCCCTTTGGATAAGCGCTTCTGCTAAATGTAAGAGTTGTGAGAAGTGTTTCTTGCACTGAAATACTGCTGTGCGTGTATCTCTGACAACCACAAATGCATTTTTGCTGCTTTATATTTTATTGAGGAATAGCAAGCTAAACTAGTGTTTTCAATATAGGTTGTTAACAAGGTGACTGAATCCATCATCGCCAAAGGGAGTGGCAAGAGAAGGAGAGTGTCTGCTGCTAAGGATTCTGGGGTGGCTGTGCCTGAACACAAAGTTGCAGCAGTGATGTTTGGTTAGTCTGGAGGACTCTAAAGGCCATGATGATTTGTGTAGACACATTTTTTGTTGTTGCCAGAAGTCTTATGTAGGGGTGTGTCTCTGGCCTTTTGTTTATGAAATAGGTGACTACATGAGCATCACCTCTGGTTATAATAATCCTATTATTGATCACGTTCTCATATTGCTTTGCACAGGAGTGGGACAGAAAGTGGTGAAGCCCGTAGGAAGGATCCCTCGCCACGAGGGGCTCCTGAAGAGGACTATGTTAAAGCCTACTACACCAAGTTAGTCGTCTGAATCATATTTGCTGTTGCTACACGATCTTAATAACATGCTCAAAAACTCTCTGTTCTGTTATGAAGAAAGTACTAATAACCACTTTCTATCGTAGACTTCAGGAAGCTCCACGAGGCGCATTTCAAAAAGATGGAGTCCATTGATTCATACGTGGAAAGGAAGACCAAGAAAATGGATTCGTTCAGAAATTCAGTTAATGAATTGAAGGTAATGAATTGTGTGTATAACGTTATAATGGAGATGATTGGGATCTGGCCACTGTGTGGTTTTCATTAAATAATAAGCCCATTCAACATGGCAACCATTGTTTTATTGTAGTCATTAATTTATACGTTTTTGCAAGTAGTTAACTATATAACCACTTTATTCTTCAGGTTCTTTCAGATAAGACTCTTTTGACACCAACTGAAGGAAAAACTCAAACAGTAAGTAGACTTTTTGGTTTCCATAGATGTTAAAAGTGAATTTACTACCCACCAATGAAACAGGTTTCCTTTCAAATGTAAAACCAGATGGCTATTTTGAGAGGGATGATTCCCAAATCCAATGTGTTGCTTGGTGTGGTCAATGTATTGTCGTGTTTTTGCAGAGCTTAACCTCGAGCCGCGCCTCCCTGTTCAGCCCTGCATCCCAGAAACCAGCTACAGACAGACGCAGAGTCTCAGCCAGAAAACCCGCCCAGAAGGACACGGTTGTCCCATTCAGACCCACAGTCCTGTCCACACGCCGGATCAACGTTCGGTGAGACACTCAAACATTATTTTGTCTTGAGTATTCCTAGTTATTTTTAGCAGTGTTGAAGCTTCTAGGTGTCTATGTTGACCACTTCTGATTTAACATTCACATCATTAAACAATGCTCTTGTAACCTATGTGAAATGGCTAGCTAGTTAGCGGTGGTGCGCGCTAATAGCGTTTCAATCGGTGACGTCACTCGCTTTGAGACCTTGAAGTAGTGGTTCCCCCTTGCAGAGGGCCGCGGCTTTTGTGGAGCGATGGGTAACGATGCTTCGTGGTTGACTGTTGTTGATGTGTGCAGAGGGTCCCTGGTTCGCGCCCGGGTCGGGGCAAGGGGAACGGACTAAAGTTATACTGTTACACTCTCATGAGTTGCGAACTGGCTTCGTTCAGGTGACCACTATGTATTGACATTTCTTGGGAAGGATTTAGTTACTTCTGAATACTATTGCCAGTTTGTGGAATGAAACTTGTACATGGGCGGCAGGTAGCCTAGTGGTTAGATTGGAGGGGCGGCAGGTAGCCTAGTGGTTAGATTGGAGGGGCGGCAGGTAGCCTAGTGGTTAGAGCGTTGGGACTAGTAACCAAAAGGTTGATAGATCGAATCCCTGAGCCGACAAGGTAAAAATCTGTCATTCTGCCCCTGAACAAGGCAGTTATTAACCCACTGTTCCCCGGTAGGGCGTCATTGTAAATAATAATTTTTTCTTAACTGACTTGCCTGGTTAAATAAAGGTTAAATAAAATAAATAGTCAGTCCAACGGTTGGTTTGTGTACAGGTTCTCTCAAGCTACTCAGGATAATGAGCACAAGAAAACCATGGTGAAGACGCCAGCACGCATGGCACCCCGCATGGACCTCCTCACTCCTGGGAAAGAGACTACATTTGGAGGGAAACCTGAAGTCAACAAGACCTTTGTTCTCTCCAGTGCTAAGACACCAGGTAACCTATGCTGAACAAAAATATAAATCAACATGTAAAGTGTTGGTCCCATGTTTCATGAGCTGAAATAAAAGATCCCAGAAATGTTCCATACGCACAAAAAAGCTTATCTCTCTCACATGTTTGTTCATATCCCTGTTAGTGAGCATTTCTCTTTTGCAAAGATAATCCATCCACCTGACAGGTGTGGAATATCAAGAAGCTGATTAAACAGCATGATCATTACACAGGTGCACCTTGTGCTGGGGACACTAAAAGGCCATTCTAAAATGAGCCGTTTTGTCACACATCACAATGCCACAGATGTCTCAAGTTGAGGGAGCGTGCAATTGGCATGCTGACTTCAGTGCTGTTGCTAGATAATTTAATGTTCATTTCTCTACCATAAGCCGCCTCCATTGTTTTAGAGAACTTGGCAGTATGTATAAAACATAAAAAATAAACGCTGACCAGGTGTAACCACGCCAGTCTAGGACCTTCACATCTGGCATCTTCACCTGTGGGATTGTCTGAGACCCACCATCCAGACAGCTGATGAAATTGAGGACTATTTCTGTCTGTAATAAAGCCCTTTAGCGGGGAAAAACTCATTCTCATTGCCTGGGCGTGGCTCCACAGTGGGTGGGCCTATCCCCACCCATGACTGCACTTCTGCCCATCCAGGCCCACCAATGGCTGTGCCTCTGCCAAGTCATGTGAAATCTATAGATTAGGGCCTAATTTATTTTAAATTGACTGATTTCCTTATCGGAACTGTAACTCAGTAAAATCTTAATTGTTGCATTTTATAGTTTTGTTCCAATGTACATCCTGTTAAATCGAAATCTAATTTTAAGTCGTCTTTGCTTGTTATTTTCTGTGCATTGCTCTACTGAATGGATTCCTTAACTGGCTTTTGTTTTGTTTATTTTCTTCAGCGTTTGTGTTTAATGCAAACACCAGTGTTCTTTCTAACTGTCCTGAAACCAACAAGAAGGCCAACTTTGATCTGAAGGCCAGTCTCTCTAAGACTCTCACCTATAAGCCTCATAAGGGTAAGATATACATGTCAGCATTCAGATTCCGACTGTATACATGTCAGCATTCAGATTCCGACTGTATACATGTCAGCATTCAGATTCCGACTGTATACATGTCAGCATTCAGATTCCGACTGTATACATGTCAGCATTCAGATTCCGACTGTATACATGTCAGCATTCAGATTCCGACTGTATACATGTCAGCATTCAGATTCCGACTGTATACATGTCAGCATTCAGATTCCGACTGTATACATGTCAGCATTCAGATTCCGACTGTATACATGTCAGCATTCAGATTCCGACTGTATACATGTCAGCATTCAGATTCCGACTGTATACATGTCAGCATTCAGATTCCGACTGTATACATGTCAGCATTCAGATTCCGACTGTATACATGTCAGCATTCAGATTCCGACTGTATACATGTCAGCATTCAGATTCCGACTGTATACATGTCAGCATTCAGATTCCGACTGTATACATGTCAGCATTCAGATTCCGACTGTATACATGTCAGCATTCAGATTCCGACTGTATACCGGTGCGTTCGGATTCCGACTGTGTGTACCGGTGCGTTCGGGTTCCGACTGTGTGTACCACTGCGGTCAGCACGAACCTGGTTGTCTGTAGGCTAACAAAAACATTTATTTTACTGGTCATCGTTTCTGGTTTGCCTGTATATAGGAAAGCTGAAGCCATTCATGGTGGCCAAAGAGAACACAGTGGACCAGTCTCAGACCGTTCCCACACACCAGAAGAACTACAAACAGCATCCGGTTCAGGCAAGGTCAGTATCCGGAACAACCGGTTAAAAGTGGAGGGGGAATCGTAATGAATTCCTGGCTCTTTCTCAATTCACCTTTCCTTGATTCCTCTAAACATATTGGAGAGGAATGTCAGATAAGGGACTTTTTCCATCCACAAGATGGTGCTGACAGACATGGCAGCTCTGCTTCTAGCTCCTAAGAAACTTTTCAGTATTTTTTACTTTTTTTTGTATGTTATTGCTTACATTATTAGCCCATAACTTTTTTTTTGTTGCTATTACATACAGCCGGAAATAACTTTTGGATATCAGAGTGGCAGTAACTCACCAGCATTATGACCAGAAATGAACTTAACTCAGAGGCTGCTCCATGACACCTCCGACGGAGAAGAGGTATTCTTTAGTCTGACTCGGGAGGCGTGCACACCATCCACCGGTTCTGAGTATATTACTCGCTAATGTTCAATCTCTGGACAATAAAGTAGACGAGCTCAGGGCGAGGATCTCCTTCCAGAGGGACATCAGGGACTGTAGCATACTCTGTTTCACGGAATTATGGCTCTCTGGATATACTGTCCCCCGTCCATACAGCCAGCTGGGTTCTCAGTACATCAGGGAGACAGGAATAAAGAACTCTTAATAAACCAATTAGGCAGTCTTGACACACAATTTTGAACAAAAATGCAATGGTTCGTTGGATCAGTCTAAAACGTTGCACATACACTGCTGCCATCTAGTGGCCAAAATCTAAATTGCGCCTGGGCTGGAATGATACATTATGGCCTTTCTCTTGCATTTCAAAGACGATGGTACAAAGAAAAAAAAAAAATTTTGTATTGTCTTTTACCAGATCTAATGTGTTATTCTCCTACATTAATTTCACGTTTCCATAAACTTCAAAGTGTTTCCTTTCAAATTGTACCAAGAATATGCATATCCCCGAGCTCCAGGCAGTTAGATTCAGGTATGTCATTTTAGGCGAAAATTGAAAAAAGGGGTCCGATCCTTTTAAGTTATTGCACAGAACAAAACGTAGTTAAGAACAAATTCATATTTACAATGACTGCCTACCCGTCATTGTAAATATGTGTATGTGACCAATAACATTTGATTTGAAAAGGAGATGAGGAATCAAGGAAAGACAAACTGAGAGAGCCTCTGTTTTAAAACTTGTTTTGTCTCCGAATGATTGGCTGTTTAACCTGTTTATGTTGATCTCCATATTGCTTTTTTTTCTAGGGAGGAAAGGAGGACAAAACATACTGAAGTCAGGAAGCAGAAGAAAGAGAAGCTGCTTGGAGCCAGACGAGGCCTCGTCATCACCTGATTTATTCTATACTTACTTTTGCTCTTGTGAAGTTTATTTTCTTGTCATTTCAGACCTGCTGATTTAATGCCTGTTTCACTTTACCCTTTTTCTCTACTTTGACTGTCAGTTCCAACCGAGTTTTTTGATTGTTCGATTTTTAGATTCACTTATAACAACGTTTAATAAAAAAATATATATATTAACTTTAGTATGGTACAAGTAATGTTTTTCATATTTTGTATACCTGTGTCGTTTTTGTAGACATTTACATTACATTTTAGTCATTCACGCTTTGAACACAACGATCGTGTCCTTGGTTGCTAGCCCCCTTGCGCAAAATGGTACGCAGCATCATCTGGTTATGTATGCAACAAAAGGTCAACATTCTCCTTCTGCTACTATTTCTGTCGACACCGAACGCACCACACCGTACGCACCACACCATACGCGCACCACACCGTACGCACCACACCGAACGCACCACACCATACGCGCACCACACCGTACGCACCACACCGAACGCACTTCATCGCAATGTGTTTTCATTGGAAATTAATGTAATTCTTGTGTACCAAAATGTAATGCCCGCTGTTGGTGCGTATGCAGATGGTCTTATCCAGAGCGACTTTTCCGGGGGCGATATTTTTTCTCTGTGCTGGCTCCCCCCCCCCTCCTTCTCCTTCTTCGTACCTAAATATTTTGTACAGTTTGGTCCTATTTCTTATTCATGTGAATTGTATATATATTTTTTTTTATATAACAATTTTTAACTTAGCTGATGTAAAGGCAATGTAAATACCAGTAGTAAAAAAAATAATTTCCCAAAGTAACGTTTCTTGTTTTTATTGAGGACTTGGATGGATGCTTGTATACCTCATATGCAGACTCGTGTGTGTGGTGTGTGTGCACGGACGTTAGATGGCTATGAAATCAATCTCCAGTTGAAAGGGACCCATCTGCCTTTTCACTTCAACGTGATTCCAATGGTGTTGACTTAATTAAAAACAGAAGGCTTTAGAATCGTTTTTTGTCTGTTTACTTGCTTGTATGCTTCTCAATAAGCATATTTGAAACATAATTTTAGTTAGCATAACATGTCGTGATACAATGTATTACTGTAAGAAAATCCATCGATACTTTGTCTAACCAGAGGGGATTTTGATCATCTTGTATCCCACCGTGACTAGAGGAAGCATTTTTGAGAATGACATTTGTAAAATAGTAATCAGATGTTAGTCTTGGACCCAAACACTTCTGGAACATATTAGCTTTCACAAGATCACACGGTGATACCAGAAATTGGAAATGAGTCACGCAAGTAGTTAGCGTTGTCCCAGATCTGTTTGTGCTGTTGTGGAAACCTATTTGGCGTTGGCATGACAGCACAAACGGACTAGTAGCCAGGTTAATATGTACTTTGTGCTGTCGTGGAAACCTATTTGGCGTTGGCATGACAGCACAAACAGACTGGTAGCCAGGTTAATATGTACTTTGTGGGACTCAAACCACTGAAGACAGTTCTGAAACTCTGGACACCTGGCTATACTGCACCTTGACATCTTACCAGCAAGACCCTCCCCCGTGTGTACAGGAAGTAACTGTATATGTCATCTTTCTGGTTGGAGAAGTCCGTCTCAGCCCTGACGTTGACCATCCATGGACACCTGGCAACACGGATGTTGAAACTGGACCAATCATGATGCTTACTGTCAAACAGATCCTGTAAAAAAAAAAAAAAAAATGTTTAGGTTTAACATAATAAATGGATACTTTACCTAAACTAATTCTGTAACACGGAAGGACATGCTCATTGTTTGGGAGAGGAAAGACTAGCCTGAGTGCCAGTCTGTCTGCGATCACGCCAACTCATTGTCATTTCAGATTTCCACCGATCTAATGTCCATTGCTCGTGTTTCTTGGCCCAAGCAAGTCTCTTCTTCTTATTGGTGTCCTTTAGTGGTTGTTTCTTTGCAGCAATTTGACCATGACGGCCTGATTCATGCAGTCTCCTCTGAACAGTGTATGTTGAGATGTGTCTGTTACTATGTGAAGTATTCATTTGGGCTGTAATTTCTGAGGCTGGTAACTAATGAACTTATCCTCTGCAGCAGAGGTAACTCTGGGTCTTCCTTTCCTGTGGCGGTCCTCATGAGAGCCAGTTTCATCATAGCGCTTGATGGTATTTGCGACTGTACTTGAATAAACTTTCAAAGTTCTTGGAATTTTCCGGATTGACTGACCCTCATGTCTTAAAGTAAAGATGGACTGTTGTTTCTGTTTGCTTTTTTGAGCTGTTCTTGCCATAATATGGACTTGGTCTTTTACCAAATAGGGCTATCTTCTGTATACCACGCCAACCTTGTCACAACACAACTGATTGGCTCAAAAGCATTAAGAAATTCCACAAATGAACTTTTAACAAGACACACCTGTTAATTGAAATGTATTCCAGGTGACTACCTCATGAAGCTGGTTGAGAGAATGCCAAGAGTATGCAAAGCTGTCATCGAGGCAAAAGGGTGGCTACTTTGAAGAATCTAAAACATAAAATATATTTTGATTTGTTTACACTTTTTTTGGTTACTACATGATTCCATATGTGTTATTTCATAGTTTTGATGTCTTCACTATTATTCTACAATGTTGGAAATAGTAAAAAAAAATATTTAAAAAACTCTGGAATGAGTAGGTGTGTCCAAACTTTTGACTGGTACTGTACGTGTAATAATATTGTAATATTCGACTAGTATTGGACTTGATAGACTACAATAAGCACATTATGGAAGATAGCTTTATTTTATTTGTAAACTTTTACAAGGATTTTAACATTTCATTTTTTAGAATCTTAATTTTTATTTTTATTTTCTATATTTTCAAAGTGTAATTAAGACACTTTACAGTAACAGTAACAGCTCTGTTAAATTATCCCATGGAACTTCACAGAGATTCGACATTAGATGTGGAATTAAACAAGGATGCCCAGTTTCTCCTTTCTTATTTTTATTGGTCACACAATTTATGGCACTTCATCTCAATAAGGATAGTTTTAGGGGTATTCAGATACAAGATAAAGAGAAAATATTCACAATTGGCTGACGACAACGCCATTTAAAAGATCATAATGAAGCCAGGAAAACTATTGAGTGTATTAGTCAATCAAATGTATTGATAAAGCCCTTTCTACATCAGCCGATGTCACAAAGTGCTATACAGAAACCCAGCCTAAAACCCCAAACAGCAAGCAATGCAGAAGCACGGTGGCACAGAAGCACATTCCTTAAAAAGACAGGAACCTAGGAAGAAACCTAGATAGGAACCAGGCTCTGAGGGGTGGCCAGTCCTCTTCTGGCTGTGCCGGTGGAGATTATAACAGTACATGGCCAAGATGTTCAAACGTTCATAGATGACCAGCAGGGTCAAATAATGCCTTCTCACATGTATCTCGTTTTTCTTTGAATATTAGGAAATGTGAATAATTTGCGTTGAAAAGACATGACTTAAACTCAGTATGTAATATCCCTGTAAAAGATGTGTACTTCTGTAAAAATCTGAAGGTCTGTTCAGATTAGTTTATACCTCCCTTGCCTTCGATGTTCCTCTGTCAGTAACTAAAATGGTTGATACTAAATTATTTAACTTCATATGGAGGAATTAACCTAATTATTTAAGAAAAGCGGTAATATGTAGCACCCAAAGTGAGGGAGGTTTGAATGCTCTGGATTTTAAAACCTCTAATATAATCTTTATCATCTAATATTAAATATTTTATTTATATATTCCAACAGATTGGTGGTCAGAATTCTTACTCAAATGCAACTTGTGGGTAAGATCCCTATTTAGCTTGCTACCTTTCATTAACAAGTACTTATAAGACACAATGTTACGTTCAAGCCTGAGAAGTTTCAAATAGTTGTTAGAGCTGTCCCTAAAGGTGCTATTCTTCTCTTAGGAGAATATAACAATACTCAAAGTGCAACTGTTGAGGATTTTGTAGCCTCAATACAGCTAGAAGGAATTTACATGTTAAACTATACATGTAATAACATGTATATAAGGAAACTATGTCAATATGTTACTATTCCCTTTGCTAGAACATACTGGAATACAGCCCTAGGACAAGTGAACTGGAACAAAGTCTCGTTGTTGTCTGGCAAATATTGTATATCTAATAAGGTGAAAGAAGAATCATACAAACTCATTCATAGAATCTATCCTCTAAAGACCTTTATTGTACACAGATTCTAAATAGCTATTGATAATAAATGTGTATTTTGTGGTTGTGACCCAGAGACTCTTGACCATTTATTTTGGGAATGTTCTTAAGTCATAAAATTTAGGAGTGAGTTAGAATATTTTATTTTAAAATAAACTACTATTAATGTTCATTTGAAAAACTCTGATATGTTTTATTTTGATCCAAATGATATATACCCTGATTTAACTTTAATTGTTAATTTGTTTTATTTTTCATGGATTATTTATCCATAAAATAAGTGGGAGGAGAACAAACCCCACTTCACATTGTTTAAGATATAATTTAAATATTATTTTGAAATTATAAATAAGTTTAAAAACAAAAAAGCAATACCATACAACTTTTTGACAATTTTTAAATCTCGATATGTAATACCCCTGTCTGTTAGCTTAATGTAATCTTGTTTGTATATTTTTGTTTTTGCATTTGTTTTAAAGTTCATAATAATAATACAAAATAAACTAGATGGATTTATGTTTCTAGAACTGTACCGCAATTGAGAATCGATTCACGTTTAGTTGGAGTATTTGGCTGTTTTGGCATCCAGAGCCAATTCACCTTTAAACAGAACATGTGAATGATGACTTTAGCTAGTCAGCTAATTTTCCCCGTTGGATCTGTCTCTTGTATCGATTTAGAACTGGCCTTTGGTAGATAGCATTGTGTTCATCACTCACAGCGTAGAATACATATGATAACATTTGTATAATGTTTTTATTTAATTTCACCTTTACTTAATTAACCAGGTAGGCTAGTTGAGAACAAGTTCTCATTTGAAACTGCGACCTGGCCAAGATAAAGCAAATTACAATATAGCAATTAAACACTGGAATGGTAGATGTGCAGAAGATGAATGTGCAGTAGAGATACTGGGGTGCAAAGGAGCCAGATAAATAAATACAGTATGGGGATGAGGTAGATAGATGGGCTGTTTACAGATGGGCTATGTACAGGTGCAGTGATCTGTGAGCTCTAACAGACTTATACATGTGTAATCATTAAGAAATAACGTATAGTTCCCATATCCAAGGTTTGTGGTCCGTGTAGATTAACATCCTCCCTGGAAACACCGCTGCTATTTTCGGTTCCACTAGTTTTTTGTTGTTGCTGTTGGGCCGTTTGTCATTGAGGCGCATGCTCAGTGGTACTCTAGCGCCTTTGTGTGTCTCAGGACCAGTTCAGGTCTGGCGGTGCTAAACTACTTAGCTACCGCCGTTTCTCCCGTCTTCAACAACACACCGCACACAGAGGTAGCCGAGCTTATCAACTAGCTAAATCATGGTGAATGTAAAGAAACGGAAAGGTCGAGTCGTTATCGACTCTGACTCTGAAGACAGCGCTAGTGATGATAATTTAGATCAGGTGAGTCTTGCACCTTTTCTGGATTTGAATTTGTTTTCCGCTACTTAGCAGGCAGGGGTGGTTGACAACCGGATAAGAACAGTTTGGGTTAGCTAGCTAATGTTAGCATGCTGGCTGTGTCTTGAGTTTGGAGGAAAACACCGCGCCGTAGGCCTGAAGTTTTATTGGCGTTATTTAATTCCCAGTATAATATCATGTGGCAACATTAATCTAACCCGTTGTGATAATTTGGTCATCGGAGAATACACTGACCTGCGGATTTATAACATTATATCCTGCAAGACGTAATGGGCGCTGCTAAAGTTATATTTTGGTGTTGACAAAACAGTTAGCTAGCTAGTTAGCTTAACCATAAGCTAAAGTTAGCTTCGGAGGAATGTGTTGAAAGATAGCATGTCATGTTACTTACTTTACAGACAATGTTGTGCTATTAAAAACATGCCAATCGTAGATTTAACATCACGTAACTTGCCGCAGTGAAGTTGCTAACTAGCTAGTTATCTTTGCTAGCTTGGTGTTAAACTTAATACTAGTTAGTTAGCAGCTAATTAATATCATAATGCTTGTGTTGGTAGTTAACAATTCGGCCTGTTGGTTAACATAAACAAACATAGCTACAATTTAAAATTGACACACACTACAACAGAGAGATTTATTACTAAGTGATGTCTCATTAGTTATTTACACAGCATCATATTGAAATACAATAAGTTAAGTTGCACAACCTATAAAATGAAAGACGACACAATAAAAGTGAGTGACTGAGAAACTATGAATCACTTACTACTACAGTACTATAACGCTTTCTAACACGCAGAAACCACTGTAAATATGCTGTAAAGGAGATTTGTCGGTCAATTGAAATGTTACCTTAACACATCCGCTGTCCCCTGAGCGAACCATGCAGCATTCATCCTGTAAAAATCTATTAATATTAACTGTTGATCTATGTTGTTACAAGATGTCAGTTTCTCCACTATTGTGCCTTTTTCTCTATTCAGAATATCTAATAATATCTATATCGTAACATAATGTGTGCTCCTCAACTTCGGCCTCTGTTTCCCCGTCACTATAAGTTCACTCGTCCATGCTTTAATCTCACCTCTTGTCTCTCTCACCCTGTGGCCCCCAGGAGCTCCTGTCTCTGGCCACCAAGAGGAAGAGGGTGGACTCGGATGACCAGCAGGACGACCAGCAGGATGACCAGCAGGACAACCAGCCGGTCAGCAAGCCCGCAGCCTCATCAGACTCAGAGACATCAGACAGTGATGATGAGGTATGTCACAGTAACGTCCTCTCTCCATATTGTTTGATCTTCTTACGGCTGTTTTCCCCGGACTAAGAAGCACGCCCAATGTAAAGGGTCACCTTTGAAATAACTTCTTAATCCCCCAGACTAGGCTTAATCTGTGTGCAGGAAATCAACCCTCATGAAAGAGACACTGTATAAGTGAACATTACTTTCATATCGTCCTTGACGCTTCACTTGACGTTCTGTTTTCTGTGTTGTTTTCACGTAGTGGACCGCCGGTGGTCCTAAAGTCAAGAAGAAGGTCAAGCCAGGGAAACCGACGGCAACAGAGAAGAAGAAAGAGGCAGCGAAGAAGAGGGTTCATAAAGCTGCTTCGTCCGGGAGTTCTGGTGGAGACAGTTCTGCTGACAGCTCTGCCCCCGAGGAGGGTACGTTTAAAAATATATATTTAAAAAAAAAATGGTTGCAGACAGATTCTACACCCTTTCTTACGAAGTGTGAACTTACATACGCCCTCTCGTGGATTTAATAGTGGAAACTCCCTCCAGCAGGGCGATAGAGCGTTGGGTTAGTGGTTAGAGTGGAGGGGCGGCAGCGTAGCCTAGTGGTTAGAGCGTTGGGCCAGTAACCGAAAGGTTGCTAGTTTGACTCCGAGCTGACAAGGTAAAAATCTGTCATTCTGCCCCTGAACAAGGCAGTTAACCCACTTTTTCTAGGCCGTCATTGAAAATAAGAATTTGTTCTTAACTGACGTGCCTAGTTAAATAAATAAAATAAACCTGCTTACAACAATCTAAAGCTTTTACGTCCACACTTCAGGAGGTAACCCAAGAGATTAGTAGCTGTCAGTGGTTCCACTAACAACAGTAAGTTCTCTGAAGGTCCGGGCTCATTCTGGAATCCTCTGTCCTTGGCTCCTTCTCAAAACACATTGGAGAGGATGATCCGAGGGGAGGGACCTTCTATCTTCTCCTACAATACGGTTGAGAAGGAGGTGAGGAGATGGGATGCAAGGAAACATATAAAGACGAATTGAGACAGACCCCACGAGAGTGGTTAATTGCTGCCTTTGGTTAATGTGACCAACAATTGATTTGACTCTCATATTGAAAGGTGCCTTAACACAGACAAAATATGCTGCTATAGAGCCGGCCCTGTATCGTCGTGGCCATAGAGCCGGCCCTGTATCGTCGTGGCCATAGAGCCGGCCCTGTATCGTCGTGGCCATAGAGACGGCCCTGTATCGTCGTGGCCATAGAGACGGCCCTGTATTGTCGTGGCCATGGAGGCGGCCCTGTATCGTCGTGGCCATGGAGGCGGCCCTGTATCGTCGTGGCCATGGAGGCGGCCCTGTATCGTCGTGGCCATAGAGACGGCCCTGTATCGTCGTGGCCATTGAGACGGCCCTGTATCGTCATATAGATGCAGTCTAAAAGAGGATCCCATTTATGCCGTCTTTCTCTCCACAACAATGCTAATGCCATATAATGTTCTCCTCCACCAGGTGAGGTGTCTGACTCAGAGAGCAACAGCTCTGCCTCCAGCTCAGACTCCTCGTCGGAGGACGATGTCTTCAGGGACGGCTACGGAGAGGACCTGATGGGAGACGAGGAGGACAGGGCTCGGCTGGAGCAGATGACTGAGAAGGAGAGGGAGCAGGAGCTCTTCAACAGAATAGAGAAGAGGGAGGTGCTCAAGAGGAGGTGAGAATAGGACAAGCAGAGGAGTTGTTACCGTCTGTCTGGGGTCATAAGAGTACAGGGCCAGGGGTGTGTTCAGCAGGAGAGTTGTTACCGTCTGTCTGGAGCCATAAGAGTACAGGGCCAGGGGTGTGTTCAGCAGGAGAGTTGTTACCGTCTGTCTGGAGCCATAAGAGTACAGGGCCAGGGGTGTGTTCAGCAGGAGAGTTGTTACCGTCTGTCTGGAGCCATAAGAGTACAGGGCCAGGGGTGTGTTCACCAGGAGAGTTGTTACCGTCTGTCTGGAGCCATAAGAGTACAGAGGCTTGTTGGCTTGTGAACATTATTCTAGTTATTTTGTTCATATAAAGAATTTTTAAGAAAGGTGAATGAATAGCACACCCAAGATATAGAGTTTCACATCCCTGTGGCTGTTATACTTGATCAGTAGACCAGTTGACTTTGTTCGGCTGTTTTAGGTGATATGAAATGAATATCCTGGGATTATTACTACGTAACTCGTCATCGAACACCGTTCGCCTGACACTGTGAATCTTTCTGTCAGATTTGAAATTAAAAAGAAGCTGAAAACAGCGAAGAAGAAGGAGAAAGAGGAGAAGAAAAAGAAACACGAAGAAGAACACAAGAAGCGTGAGAGATCATCCAGCGGTCATCATGAGGACCGAAGTCATCAGGACCAGCAAGTGGTGAGTACATCTTCTAATCCCAGAACCTTGTATAGAAACAACAGCACTTACTTTAGTTTGTTCCGTTAGTCCTTACCGGTACATTGTGACTGCGTTCTCCTTGTAGGTTATGTCTCACAACAAGGAGAGGAGAACTAAACGGGATGAGAAACTAGATAAAAAGTCTCAGGCCATGGAGGAACTGAAAGCAGAGAGAGAGAAGAAGAAAACCAGGACAGGTCTGTTGACTGTGCAGTGTTTGTCCTCACATTTCCATTGTCATCAAGCGATACATGTAGTCAATAGATGGCATTTATGGACTGGGTCAACGGGTGGTTGTGAAACCGGGGGGGGGGGGGGGGTGTTATCTGTATTTCTCCAATAAGAAATGTTGGTTTTCTTATTTCCTATTCCTATATAATTCTTATTTCCTTTTGTAAAACATTTTGGTTTGTCTTCCTGTGTATTGAACTTTGATCTCTGTTGGGAGAACAGAAGACATGTTTGTGAAATGTACTTTAAATAAAGTTTAAAGTGATTTGTCTGCTAAATGACAATATTTTTTAAATTTGGACAGCGGAGCTCCTGGCGAAACGGCTGCCCCTGAAAACCAGCGAGGTTTACTCAGACGATGAGGAGGAGGAAGAGGAGGAGGATGACGACAAATCATCTGTAAAGAGCGATCGCAGTTCACACTCTTCATCTTATTCCGAAGACGAGGAGTGAGTATCTTTTTATCTATCCGCTGCAGATAATGATAGACAGATAATGCTTTAATTGATAGTACTACTGTTTGTGTGTCAGCTGTAGATATACAGATAATGCTTTAATTGATAGTACTGTGTGTGTCAGCTGAAGATGGACAGATAATGCTTTAATTGATAGTACAACTGTGTGTGTCAGCTGTAGATGGACAGATAATGCTTTAATTGATAGTTCTACTGTGTGTGTGTGTGTGTGTGTGTCTGCTGTAGATGGACAGATAATGGTTTTGTTGATAGTACTACTGAGTGTGTCAGCTGTAGATATACAGATAATGTTTTAATTGATAGTACTGTGTGTGTCAGCTGAAGATGGACAGATAATGCTTTAATTGATAGTACTACTGTGTGTGTCTGCTGTAGATGGACAGATCATGGTTTTGTTGATAGTTCTACTGAGTGTGTGTGTGCGAGTGTGTCTGCTGTAGATAGACAGATAATGCTTTAATTGATAGTACTACTGAGTGTGTCAGCTGTAGATGGACAGATAATGCTTTAATTGATAGTACTACTGTGTGTGTCTGCTGTAGATAGACAGATAATGGTTTAATTGATAGTTCTACTGAGTGTGTCAGCTGTAGATATACAGATAATGCTTTAATTGATAGTACTGTGTGTCAGCTGAAGATGGACAGATAATGCTTTAATTGATAGTACTACTGTGTGTGTGTCTGCTGTAGATAGACAGATAATGGTTTTGTTGATAGTACTACTGAGTGTGTCTGCTGTAGATAGACAGATAATGGTGTAGTTGATAGACGGATAATGCTTTAATTGATAGTTCTACTGAGTGTGTCGGCTGTAGATAGACAGATAATGCTGTAATTGATAGACAGATAATGGTTTAGTTGATAGTTATACTGAGTGTGTCAGCTGTAGATAGACAGATAATGCTGTAATTGATAGTTCTACTGTGTGTGTGTCTGCTGCAGATAGACAGATAATGATTTAGTTGATAGACAGATCATGGTTTAATTGATAGTTCTACTGAGAGTGTCTGCTGTAGAGAGTTGTACTGTTGTTCAGTGCCAGGCAACGTTTTGATAATAGCTCTATATGGACAGTTTGTTCCATTCCGGGTCTTGTAAGTTGTTTTTCTTGAGATAAGAAAACACTTGACCAACGTTTCTGTTTCCTGTCTTTGTGTCGTTCCAGGAAAGAGGAGACGCCACCGAAGTCGCAGCCCGTGTCACTACCAGACGAACTGAACCGCGTGCGTCTGTCCCGACACAAACTGGAGCGCTGGTGTCACATGCCGTTCTTCCAGAAGACCGTGAACGGTTGCTTCGTACGGATAGGCATCGGGAACAGTAGTAGCAAACCAGTTTACAGGGTAACAAGATGCAGTTATTTATTGGGGCAGTTTCCTGGACCCAGATTAAGATAGTTCAATGGTGAATCTCCATTGAAAGTGACTAGGGCTTACTCTGTGTCTGGGGGAAACCAGCCGTATTCCTATTTAACTTTGGAGATTGTTCCTTGGCAATGTTGCTGTAGACCTTTTTCTATATGTTTTGTGTCATTTGAATTTTCAGTTAGCTATGTTCAATAATTAGTATTTCTTGTAATTCCCTGTGATAAGGTGGCTGAAATAGTTGACGTGGTAGAGACGGCTAAGGTGTACCAGTTGGGAACGACCCGGACGAACAAAGGACTACAGTTACGGTACGGCGGCATCATTCATTTAAAACTACTCTGCTCTTACCTGCTACTACCCTTGGCTTTCTCCTCTGCCCGTTTCTCTCCTACTCTGCCCGTTTCTTTCCTCCTCTGCCCGTTTCTTTCCTCCTCTGCCCGTTTCTCTCCTCTTCTGCCCGTTTCTCTCCTCTTCTGCCCGTTTCTCTCCTCTTCTGCCCGTTTCTCTCCTCTTCTGCCCGTTTCTCTCCTCTTCTGCCCGTTTCTCTCCTCTTCTGCCTGTTTCTCTCTGCTTGTTTCTCTCTGCCTGTTTCTCTCTGCCTGTTTCTCTCTGCCTGTTTCTCTCTGCCTGTTTCTCTCTGCCCGTTTCTCTCCTCCTCTGCCCGTTTCTCGCCTCCTCTGCCCGTTTCTCGCCTCCTCTGCCCGTTTCTCGCCTCCTCTGCCCGTTTCTCGCCTCCTCTGCCCGTTTCTCGCCTCCTCTGCCCGTTTCTCTCTTCCTCTGCCTGTTTCTCTCTGCCTGTTTCTCTCCTCCTCTGCCCGTTTCTCTCTGCCCGTTTCTCTCTGCCCGTTTCTCTCTGCGCGTTTCTCTCTGCCTGTTTCTCTCTGCCTGTTTCTCTCTGCCTGTTTCTCTCTGCCTGTTTCTCTCTGCCTGTTTCTCTCTGCCTGTTTCTCTCTGCCTGTTTCTCTCTGCCCGTTTCTCTCTGCCCGTTTCTCTCCTCCTCTGCCCGTTTCTCTATGCCGACTAAATGTTTCTCTGTGCTCTGTCCCATATTTCTCCTCTAGGCATGGTGGTGACACCCGAGTCTTCAGACTGGAGTTTGTGTCCAATCAGGAGTTCACAGAAAACGAGTTCATGAAGTGGAAAGAGGCGGTGAGTTGACTGGAGGAGCATGCTGATTGGATGGTTGACTTGAGGGAGTGGCAGGAGGAGAATGCTGATTGGATTGTTGACTTGAGGGAGTGGCAGGAGGCGAATGCTGATTGGATAGTTGACTTGAGGGAGTGGCAGGAGGCGAATGCTGATTGAATAGTTGACTTGAGGAAGTGGCAGGAGGAGAATGCTGATTGGATGGTTGACTTGAGGGAGTGGCAGGAGGAGAATGCTGATTGGATGGTTGACTTGAGGGAGTGGCAGGAGGCGGATGCTGATTGGATGGTTGACTTGAGGAAGTGGCAGGAGGAGAATGCTGATTGGATAGTTGACTTGAGAAAGTGGCAGGAGGAGAATGCTGATTGGATGGTTGACTTGAGAATGTGGCAGGAGGAGAATTCCTGATTGGATAGTTGACTTGAGGGAGTGGCAGGAGGAGAATGCTGATTGGATGGTTGACTTGAGAATGTGGCAGGAGGAGAATTCCTGATTGGATAGTTGACTTGAGGGAGTGGCAGGAGGAGAATGCTGATTGGATGGTTGACTTGAGGAAGTGGCAGGAGGAGAATGTGGGTGCGTTCAGCATGACGCAATGTTTTGGAACGTTCAGATAGAAATATTCCTTGTAGAACAAACATGCCTCTCTGATATGTAGAATAAGGAATCACATTAGATCTATTCATGACATTTCTATCTGCGATGTTAAACAACATTTAGTTACTGAACATCAAATCAAATTTTATTTGTCACAGCTGTACATAGCTGTACATAGTCCATCTGTAAACTACCCACCCAATTTACCTACCTCACCCCCCATACTGCTTTTATTTATTTACTTTTCTGCTCTTTTGCACACCAGTATCTCTTCTTGCACATGATCATCTGATGATTTATCACTCCAGTGTTAATCTGCTAAATTGTAATTATTCGATTTATTGCCTACCTCATGCCTTTTGCACACATTGTATATAGATTCTCTTTTTTTCTACCATGTTATTGACTTGTTTATTGTTTACTCCATGTGTAACTCTGTGTTGTTGTCTGTTCACACTGCTATGCTTTATCTTGGCCAGGTCGCAGTTGCAAATGAGAACTTGTTCTCAACTAGCCTACCTGGTTAAATAAAGGTGAAATAAAAATAAAAAAACATGTGCCGAATACAGCAGGTGAAATGCTTACTTACAAGCTCTTAACCAACAATGCGGTTATTTTTTTTAAGTAAAAAAAAAAAAGGTATGAGATAAGAATAACAAATAATTAAAGAGCAGCAGTAAATAACAATAGCGGGGCTCAATGTGGAGGCTATATACAGGGGGTACCGGTACAGAGTCAATGTGGAGGCTATATACAGGGGGTACCGGTACAGTGTCAATGTGGAGGCTATATACAGGGTGTTACGGTACAGAGTCAATGTGGAGGCTATATACAGGGGGTACCGGTACAGAGTCAATGTGGAGGCTATATACAGGGGGTACCGGTTCAGAGTCAATGTGGAGGCTATATACAGGGGGTACCAGTACAGAGTCAATGTGGAGGCTATATACAGGGTGTACCGGTACAGAGTCAATGTGGAGGCTATATACAGGGGGTACCGGTACAGAGTCAATGTGGAGGCTATATACAGGGTGTTACGGTACAGTGTCAATGTGGAGGCTATATACAGGGGGTACCAGTACAGAGTCAATGTGGAGGCTATATACAGGGTGTTACGGTACAGAGTCAATGTGGAGGCTATATACAGGGTGTTACGGTACAGAGTCAATGTGGAGGCTATATACAGGGGGTACCGGTACAGAGTCAATGTGGAGGCTATATACAGGGGGTACCGGTACAGTGTCAATGTGGAGGCTATATACAGGGGGTACCAGTACAGAGTCAATGTGGAGGCTATATACAGGGTGTTACGGTACAGAGTCAATGTGGAGGCTATATACAGGGGGTACCGGTACAGAGTCAATGTGGAGGCTATATACAGGGGGTACCGGTACAGTGTCAATGTGGAGGCTATATACAGGGGGTACCGGTACAGAGTCAATGTGGAGGCTATATACAGGGTGTTACGGTACAGAGTCAATGTGGAGGCTATATACAGGGTATTACGGTACAGAGTCAATGTGGAGGCTATATACAGGGGGTACCGGTACAGTGTCAATGTGGAGGCTATATACAGGGGGTACCGGTACAGAGTCAATGTGGAGGCTATATACAGGGTGTTACGGTACAGAGTCAATGTGGAGGCTATATACAGGGGGTACCGGTACAGTGTCAATGTGGAGGCTATATACAGGGGGTACCGGTACAGAGTCAATGTGGAGGCTATATACAGGGTGTTACGGTACAGAGTCAATGTGGAGGCTATATACAGGGTATTACGGTACAGAGTCAATGTGGAGGCTATATACAGGGGGTACCGGTACAGTGTCAATGTGGAGGCTATATACAGGGGGTACCGGTACAGAGTCAATGTGGAGGCTATATACAGGGTGTTACGGTACAGAGTCAATGTGGAGGCTATATACAGGGGGTACCGGTACAGTGTCAATGTGGAGGCTATATACAGGGGGTACCGCTACAGAGTCAATGTGGAGGCTATATACAGGGTGTTACGGTACAGAGTCAATGTGGAGGCTATATACAGGGGGTACCGGTACAGTGTCAATGTGGAGACTATATACAGGGGGTACCGGTACAGAGTTAATGTGGAGGCTATATACAGGGGGTACCGGTACAGAGTCAATGTGGAGGCTATATACAGGGTGTACCAGAGTGGGGGGGCAAATGGTCTGGGTAGCCATTTGATTAGCTGTTCAGGAGTCTTGTGGCTTGGGGGTAAAAGCCGTTTAGAAGCCTCTTGGACCGAGACTTGGCGATCCAGTACCACTTGCCGTGTGGTAGCAGAGAGAACAGTCTATGACTAGGGTGGCTGGAGTCTTTGACCATTTTTAGGACCTTCCTCTGATACCGCCTGGTATAGAGGTCCTGGATGGCAGGAAGTTTGGCCCCGGTGATGTACTGGGCCGTACGCACTATGCTGATTGGATGTAGACTTGAGAAAGTGGTGGTAGAGAATGCTGATTGGATGTAGACTTGAGGAAGTGGTGGTGGGAGAATGCTGATTGGATGTAGACTTGAGGAAGTGCCAGTGGGAGCGTGCTGATTGGATGAGGCATGGTTGCTTTAACTCCACCACTTAGTAGATGGCAAGATTTCAAACAGACCAGTTGATTAGCGAGAGTGAATGGATACTTAGATGGATACTTAGATGGATACTTAGATGGATACTTAGATGGATACTTAGATGGATACTTAGATGGATACTTAGATGGATACTTAGATGGCTGGTTGGATGGCTAGTTGGATGGCTGGTTGGATGGCTAGTTAGATGGTTGGATGGATGGATGGCTAGTTGGATGGCTAGTTGGATGGCTAGTTGGATGGCTGGTTGGATGGCTAGTTAGATGGTTGGATGGATGGATGGATGGATGGCTAGTTGGATGGCTGGTTGGGTGGCTAGTTGGATGGCTAGTTGGATGGCTGGTTGGGTGGCTAGTTGGATGGCTAGTTGGATGGCTGGTTGGATGGCTGGTTAGATGGCTGGTTAGATGGCTGGTTAGGCGGCTGGTTGGATGGCTGGTTGGATGGCTGGTTGGATGGATGGCTGGTTGGATGGATGACTAGTTGGATGACTAGTTGGATGACTAGTTGGATGACTAGTTGGATGACTAGTTGGATGACTGGTTAGGCGACTGGTTGGATGACTAGTTAGGCGACTGGTTGGATGACTAGTTAGGTGACTGGTTAGATGGCTGGTTGGATGCTAGTTAGATGGATAGTTAGGTGGCTAGTTAGCCTCACAGGTTATGTCATGTTATGTCAGGCCTGTCGTAGTGCAGTCTCTCTTGTGGACTATTGAACGTGTTATGTCTCTTCTCTCTGTCTACAGATGATCATAGCCAGTATGCAGGTTCCCACTCTAGATGAGATCAATAAGAAGGAGCAGGCCATCAAAGAGGCTTGTAACTACAAATTCAACGACAAAGACATAGAGGACGTAAGTACACTACATGACCAAAAGTATGTGGACACCTGCTCGTCCAACATCTCATTCCAAAAATCATGGGCATTAATATGGAGTTGGTCCCCCCCTTTGCTGCTATAACAGCCTCCACTTTTCTGGGAAGGCTTTTTCACTAGATGTTGGGAGGGGACTTGCTTCCATTCAGCCACGAGCATTAGTGAGGTCGGGCACTGATGTTGGGGCTATTAGGCAAATTCATCCCAAAGGTGTTCGATAGGGTTGAGGTCAGGACTCTGTGCAGGCCAGTCAAGTTCTTCCACACCGATGTCCACAAATCATTTCTGTATGGACCTCGGTTTTTGCACGGGGGCATTGTCATGCCGAAACAGGAAAAGGCCTTCCCCAAACTGTTGGCACAAATTTTGAAGCACAGAATCGTCTAGAATGTCATTGTATGCTGTAGCGTTAAGATTTGCCTTCACTGGAACTAAGGGGCCCGAAACCATGAAAAACATCCCCAGACCATTATTCCTCCTCCACCAAACTTTACAGTTGGCACTGTGCATTGGGGCAGGTAGCGTTCTCCTGGCATCCGCCAAACCCAGATTTGTCCGTCAGACTGCCAGAATGTGAAGCGTGATTCATCACTCCAGAGAACGTGTTTCCACTGCTCCAGAGTCCAATGGTGGTGAGCTTTACACCACTCCAGCCGACGCTTGGCATTGCGCATGGTGATCTTAGGCTTGTGTGCGGCTGCTCGGCCATGGAAACCCATTTCATGAAGCTCCCGACGAACAGTTCTTGTGCTGACGTTGCTTCCAGGGGCAGTTTGGTACTTTGTAATGAGTGTTGCAACCGAGGACAGACTCATTTTAATGTGCTTCAGCCCTCTGCTTGTGTTTCTAGCTCCAACAGTGCAGTACTATCTAGTAATTCACAACAATACACACATCTAAAGTAAAAGAATGTAATGAAGAAATATATAAATATTTGGACGAGCAATGTCAGAGTGGCGTTGACTAAAATACAGTAGAATAGAATACAGTATATACAGATGAGATGAGTAAAGCAGTATGTAAACATTATTAAAGTGACTAGTGTTCCATTATTAAAGTGGCCAGTGATTCCATGTCTGTGTGTATATAGAGCAGCAGCCTCTAAGGTGCAGGGTAGAGTAACCGGGTGGCAGACGGTTAGTGATGGCTATTTAACAGTCTGATGGCCTTGAGATAGTTGGGGGGGGGGGGGTGTTTCAGTCTCTTGTAGAGGTCGACTGATTAATCGGAATGGCCGATTTTAATTAGGGCCGATTTTTCAAGTTTTCATAACAATCGGAAATCAGTACTTTTGGACACCGATTTTGGCAATATTTTTTTTATACACCTTTATTTAACTAGGCAAGTCAGTTAAGAACACATTCTTATTTTCAATGAGCGACAGATTTTTACCTTGTCAGCTCGGGGATTTGTTTTTGCAACCTTCCGGTTACTAGTCCAACGCTCTAACCACCTGCCTTACATTGCACTCCACGAGGAACCTGCGTGGCAGGCTGACTACCTGTTACGCGAGGGCAGCAAGAAGCCAAGGTAAGTTGCTAGCTAGCATTAAACTTATCTTGTAAAAATCAATCTTAACATAATCACTAGTTAACTACACATCGTTGTTATATGCGTTGCATAAAATTGATGTGAATTTCTCAATTTCTCATTGAATCACAGCCTACTTCGCTAAACGGGTGATGATTTAACCGTTTGGCGCATTTGCGAAAAAAGCACTGTCCGTTGCACCAATGTACCTAACCATAAACATCAATGCCTTTCTTTAAAATCAATACACAAGTATATACACTGCTCAAAAAAATAAAGGGAGAGGGGGCGCTAGAGAGCGTGCTATGGAGTAGACGTGCATTGCTAGAGCTCCGCTCAATTTTGAAACAAATTAATATTTATCTTAACCTCTCACAACCTATAACTTCAAACAAATATGACAAAGGGAAAAGGCAACAAAAAAGGGGGCGCTAAACAAGATAATTGGAAGGAGATAGACAACGAACCAATTTCAACGTCGCCGACCCACGAGGAGCTAGCTGAAGAGGCTAGCTTCCAAGAGTTCCCCACAGATCCTACTCAACGTGACATACTGGCGGCCATAAACGCACTAAGCAAGAAGGTGAACACAAGGTTGGCTGATATCTCAAAGAGTATTGGGACTTTGGCCGAAACTGTGAAGGCAACTAAGGGAAGGGTGCACGAGGTTGAGCAGACGACAATCGATCACGAGGCCAGGCTACAGGACATAGAGAAACAGTGCGCAACGTTCAAAAATGACAACAAAACCCTGAAGGCCCGACTGGAAATGCTCGAGTCGCATTCAAGACGCCAGAACATCCGAATATGTGGGATCCAGGAGGACACTGAGAAAGGGAAACCCACTGAATTTGTCTCGGAGCTGATACCGGCATTGCTGGGGAGTGAACACTTCAAAACGGCCATCCTGATCGACCGCGCACACAGAGCACAGGCAACGAAGCCGGCCAAGGGCGGGCCACCAAGGCCATTCATTGTAAGGCTGCACTATCCCCACACCAGGGATCTCATCCTCAAGCTGGCTAGTCAAAAGTTCCCCCTTAACTACAACGGAGCCAGGGTGTCTTTCTACCCAGATCTTACCTTGGAGGTGAGGAACCAACGGAAAGAGTATGATGAGGTACGCAACAAATGCAGGGCGGCCAACATCCGATATGGATTCCTCTTCCCAGCCCGGTTTAAGGTGACAGTCGAGGGATCAACACGTACGTTTGACAACGCAAAAGAGGCCGATCTGTTCTTGACAAGCAAGCTCCCCGGCTGAGGATACAGAACGGCTGTGCCAGCAGGCTAAATGGCCAAATACAGGCCAGGAATGTGTGTGAATTGAATTTCCGGCCTATGTCTTTTCGATCAGAAGATCAGAAATTGGGACTTATATGATAGGTGAGATGTTGTGGCTAATATAGCATTGTTTGGCATGTCATGTTTTGGCGCCACTCACCCCCTAACGTGAGAGTTAAGTTAAGTGTTATTTAATATTAGTTTATATGCGGAGCATCTATAGAGGACGAGTTAGTTCAAGCTTTATGTCTAGACACCCTAACGTTTGTGTGTTAGCCAAGGAGTGCTTCGTTTGGGGAAGTCACTCAGTAAAGGGACGGGAGGGGGGATGGGGTCTGTGTTTTATGTTCACGTTTATTAGTACAGGTGGCATGACAAGCTCCCGCACGGCGGGACGTTTTTCTTCTGGGTTTTGTAGGACAGCAGCAATTTGCTTTAAAATAAGAAATGCCACATAGTGACCGAGCACAGAGTAGACCAGGTGGAATAAAGATAGTCAGCTGGAACTGTAATGGATTAGGGCATGTCGTGAAACGAGCTAAGGTTTTTTCTCATCTTAAATCACTGGGTGCTGACATAGTGCTTCTTCAAGAAACTCATATTAAACGCTCCGCGCAGGCCAAGCTACGAGTCGGCTGGATCGGTCAGATATACCAGTCTAACTTTGATGCAAAAGCGAGAGGGGTAGCAATCCTGATAAGGAAAAACATTCCTTTTGTTTACTCAACCTCGATTTCAGATCCTAATGGTCGGTATATTATTGTGGCTGGTACACTGAATTCAAAACCAATAACCTTGGTCAATTTATATGGACCCAACTTCGATGATCCATTATTTTTTCAAAGGGTATTTAAGGCCATACCAAATATCTCGGATACAAGTGTTATTGTTGGAGGTGACTTTAACTGTACGTTAGATCCTCTTTTAGATAAACAGCTATCAAGGTCACTTCAACAATCAAATGCCAGTGTCTGTCTAAATACATTGATGACAAACCTTAACATTGTCGATATTTGGAGACTGACGCACCCAACAGACAGGGATTATTCTTTCTTTTCATCAGTTCATAAATCATATTCCAGAATTGACTATTTTTTGTTGGACTCCAAACTAATTTCAGCAGCTGAGTCGGTTACCTATCACCCCATTCTAATTACGGACCACTCTCCTCTGTCCATGGTGCTGAAACTCGACAATATGTCGACAGGTCGGCGACCGTGGCGCTTAGACGCATACCTGTTGAAAGATGAGGCTTTTTGTCAGTATTTGAAGGAGCAGATTGCCTTTTTCCTCAGTACTAACGACACGGGGGATGTTGACGACTCCACCCTTTGGGAATCTCTAAAGGCTGTGATTAGAGGTTACATTATTTCTTATACATCAGAGAGGAAGAAACGTGCCAATACTAGGCTGAGAGAAATTGAAAGAGAGTTAGGGGAACAGGAGAACGTTTTTAGGACAAATTCCTCGTATACAGTCCTTGAGAAGATCACAAAGTTAAAGTATGAATACAATACCATCCTTTCGAAACGGGTGGGCTCTTTACTTGCTAGAACGCAACAAAGTTATTTTGAACTGGGGGACAAACCACATAAATTATTAGCAAGACAGCTAAGGCATGTACAAGCATCTAGAGCTATTCACAAAATAAAAGACAAGAAGGGTAAAATAGTAACAGATCCGCAGGACATTAATAAATGCTTTGCACAGTTTTACTCAGAGCTATACCAATCAAAATGCGATGCTACTGATCCACAAACTATGGAACGCTTTCTCGCTGAATGTGAACTTCCTAAACTAGACAGGGGGGCAGCTGCCGCACTCGATGCAGGGATAACCTTAGATGAAATTAACACAGCGATAGCACAATTTCCAAACAGCAAGGCCCCTGGGCCCGATGGATATGTAATAGAATTCTATAAGAAGTACTGCGCTAGTCTATCTCCACTTATGCTGCGAATGTTTCAACAATCCAAAGAAAATACCAAACTCCCGCAAACACTGTATGAGGCTACAATAGCCCTGATCTTGAAAAAAGATAGAGATTCCATGGAGATGTCGTCGTATCGCCCCGTGTCGTTACTCCCCATAGAAAACAAGGTGTTGACAAAGATATTGGCAAACCGATTGAAAAAATATATTTCCGACATCATACACCCTGACCAGACAGGTTTTATCCCGGGCCGACATATATACTACAATTTGAGACGCCTTTTCAACGTAATGTATCATGATCATAAAGTTGAGGCAGTGGTAATAGCTCTTGATGCAGAGAAGGCGTTTGATCAGATTGAGTGGAAGTATATGATGTCGGTTCTGGAGCATTTCGGATTTGGAAAGGAATTTATTAATTGGATAAGAATTATTTATGCACACCCAATGGCGTCCGTGGTGACCAATCAGGAAATGTCGCAGTCATTCCGCCTGTTCAAGGGGTGCCGACAGGGGTGCCCTATTTCGCCTGCTCTCTTCGCTATAGCCATGGAACCCCTTGCTACTCGCATTCGGGCATGTGCCGATATAGCTTCTGTTAAAATAAAAGACACACAGCACAAAATTTCCCTATATGCAGACGATGTTCTTTTGTTTTTGTCCAAGCCTAAAACTTCTATTCCACCATTACTTAACTTGATAAACACATTCGGCTCCTTCTCTGGCTACAAGATAAACTGGCAAAAAAGTGAGTTGATGCCAATATCACGGCCTGTGGATATGCAATTTCTGCAATCTACCCCGTTTAGAACAGTGAGGGACAAGTTCACAAGCCTTGGCATTGTAGTGACAAGAGACCTTGACCAGCTATTGAAAGTGAATTGGGACATGAAAATATATCAGCTTAAACAAAATATAGATTTCTGGAAAACTCTGCCTATTTCCTTGGTTGGTCGTATAAACGCTATTAAAATGGTTGTCCTACCCAGGTTTCTTTACCTCTTCCAATGTCTACCCAATTTCATACCACAAAGCTATTTTAAGAAACTGGATTCAATAGTAACTCCATTTTTATGGGATAACAAGGCAGCCAGAATTTCAAAGAAGCATTTATGCAAGTACAAGATAGAGGGGGGCTTTGGCCTTCCTCACTTCAAACTGTATTATTGGGCTGCTAATCTGAACATTGTGTCTTTCTGGAGGGAAAGTTTACCTGCGATGAGACAGAAGGATATGCCTATATGGCTTTTGATCGAGCAGGCCTCCTGTCAACGTTCCTCATTCCCTGCACTTGTTAATAGCCCATCATATGTGAAAAAAGCCACTTATGACTCCAATCCAGTCATTTGTCATACGCTTAGGATCTGGAAACAGATTAGGGATTTTCTTAACATACCCACTGTTTACATAGACAGCCCGATTAGCCTGAATCATGCTTTCCACCCTGCATTGGATGATGTGGTGTTTTCACAGTGGAGGGAGAAGGGGCTCACAACAATTGGTAATTTATACATAGACGGTCAGTTAGCTTCATTTCAACAATTACAGGCAAAGTTCAACATGCCAACAACACATTTTTTCAGATACCTCCAAATCAGGAATTTCTTAAGGACACATATCCCACAGTATGGCATGAAGCCAAATAGTCCTACATTAGATAGCTTGATCCTTGTCAAACCCCATTCAAAAGGGTCGGTCTCTAGACTGTATGATGTGCTACAGGCCCACATAGAGGTATCCACAGACACCATTAAAAGGGCTTGGGAACAAGAACTTGGTTCAGAAATCTCAAATGAGGACTGGATAGAAGCTCTCAGGAATATAAACCACAGTTCAGTGAATGCCAGACACAACCTTGTACAGTTTAAGGTGATACACAGGTTACACTACTCAAAAGTAAAACTGCATAAAATATTCCCGGACACCTCACCACTGTGTGAGAGGTGCAAGCAGGAGGAGGGGACGTTGACCCACTTATTCTGGACATGCCCTAAATTACATGCTTACTGGGCTCTCATTTTTGATTACTTATCTAAGGCCTTTGATAGAGTTCTAGCCCCAGACCCATTGATCGCTCTGTTTGGTACAGTTGATGGGAATAACCAGGAGGGGAAAGCTGTCTCTCTTTGTACTCTATTAGCCAAAAGGCTCATATTGCAATTTTGGAAATTGGAGACTGTACCTACCTTTGAAATGTGGTTACGGGATTTAGGGAATGTAATCCATATGGAAAAGATTCGATACAACACCTCCAATAGAAGTCCATTGTTTTACAAAATATGGCAGCCGATACTGGATAAATGGTCTAGTCCCGCTTCATAACTGGGCTGACGATCTGCTGCTACTCTGTGCTGTACTCCACTCAATATTTATTTTTGGCTGAACTACACTGCTTGTAATGACTATATGCTGTCTTCTTATACATGTACCACCTAATAGGATTTTGTTTTATTTTGTGTATGTGTGAGTTAACTTTTGTTTTGTCCTCTAAACTGGCCATCCCATCCAACAGTACAATGAATGTCATTGTTTGTATTGCTGTCTTTTTTACTTTATTTTTATTGGAAAATAATAAACATATTATAAAAAAATAAAAATAAATAAAGGGAACACTTAAACAACACAATGTAACTCCAAGTCAATCACGCTTCTGTGAAATCAAACTGTCCACTTAGGAAGCAACACTGATTGACAATAAATTTCACATGCTGTTGTGCAAATGGAATAGACAAAAGGTGGAAATTATAGGCAATTAGCAAGACACCCCCAAAAAAGGAGTGATTCTGCAGGTGGTGACCACAGACCACTTCTCAGTTCCTATGCTTCCTGGCTGATGTTTTGGTCACTTTTGAATGCTGGCGGTGCTTTCACTCTAGTGGTAGCATGAGACGGAGTCTACAACCCACACAAGTGGCTCAGGTAGTGCAGCTCATCCAGGATGGCACATCAATGCGAGCTGTGGCAAGAAGGTTTGCTGTGTCTGTCAGCGTAGTGTCCAGAGCATGGAGGCGCTACCAGGAGACAGGCCAGTACACCAGGAGACGTGGAGGAGGCCGTAGGAGGGCAACAACCCAGCAGCAGGACCGCTACCTCCGCCTTTGTGCAAGGAGGAGCACTGCCAGAGCCCTGCAAAATGACCTCCAGCAGGCCACAAATGTAACCGATGTGAAATGGCTAGCTAGTTAGCGGTGTGCGCGCTAATAGCGTTTCAAACGTCACTCGCTCTGAGACTTGGAGTAGTTGTTCCCCTTGCTCTGCATGGGTAACGATGCTTCGAGGGTGGCTGTTGTCGATGTGTTCCTGGTTCGAGCCCAGGTAGCGGCGAGGAGAAGGATGGAAGCTATACTGTTACACTGGCAATACCAAAGTGCCTATAAGAACATCCAATAGTCAAAGGTATATGAAATACAAATGGTATAGAGAGAAAGTCCTATAATTCCTATAATAACTACAACCTAAAACTTCTTACCTGGGAATATTGAACTCATGTTAAAAGGAACCACCAGCTTTCATATGTTCTCATGTTCTGAGCAAGGAACTTAAACATTAGCTTTTTTACATGGCACATATTGCACTTTTACTTTCTTCTCCAACACTTTGTTTTTGCATTATTTAAACCAAATTGAACAGGTTTAATTATTTATTTGAGGCTAAATTGATTTTATTGATGTATTATATTAAGTTAAAATAAGTGTTCATTTAGTATTGCTGTAATTGTCATTATTACAAATAATTTTTAAAAATCGGCCGATTTAATCGTTATCGGCTTTTTTTGGTCCTCCAATAATCGGTATCAGTATCGGCTTTGAAAAATCATAATCGGTCGACCTCTAGTCTCTTGGTCCCAAAGTTGATGCACCTGTACTGACCTCTGGGGTGAACAGGCAGTGGCTCGGGTGGTTGATGTCCTTGATCTTTTTGGCCTTCCTGTGACATCGGGTGGTGTAGGTGTCTTGGAGGGCAGGTAGTTTGCCCGCGGTGATGCGTTGTGCAGACCTCACCACCCTCTAGAGAGCCCTGCGGTTGCGGGCGGTGCAGTTGCCGTACCAGGCGGTGATACAGCCCGACAGGATGCTCGCCGAAGAACTTGAAGCTTTTCACCTTCTCTACTGCGGTCCTGTCTGTGGATAGGGGGGTGCTCCCTCTGCTGTTTCCTGAAGTCCACGATCAGCTCCTTCGTTTTGTTGAGGGAGAGGTTATTTTCCTGGCACCTCTCCGCCAGGGCTCTCACCTCCTCCCTGTAGGCCATCTAGTTGTTGTTGGTAATCAGGCCTACCACTGTAGTGTCGTCTGCGAACTTGATGATTGAGTTGGAGGCGTGCATGGCCACGCAGTCATGGGTGAACAGGGAGCAAAGGAGAGGGCTGAGAACGCACCCTTGTGGTGCCCCAGTGTTGAGGATCAGCGGGGTGGAGGTGTTGTTTCCTACCTTCACCACCTGGGGGCGGCACGTCAGGAAATTCAGGACCCAGTTACACAGGGCTGGGTTCAGACCCAGGGCCTCCAGTTTAATGATGAGCTTGGAGGGTACTATGGTGTTGAATGCTGAGCTGTAGTCAATGAACAGCATTCTTGCATAGGTATTCCTCTTGTCCAGATGGGATAGGGCAGTGTGCAGTGCGATGGCGATTGCATCATCTGTGGATCTATTGGGGCAGTATGCAAATTTGAAGCGGGTCTAGTGTGACCGGTAAGGTGGAGGTGATATAATCCTTGACTAGTCTCTCAACGAACTTCATGATGACGGAAGTGAGTGCTACGGGGCGATAGTTCAGTTTCCTTGGCTTTCTACGAAATAGGAACAATGGTGGCCATCTTGAAGCATGTGGGCACAGCAGATTGGGATAGGGATTACGGGGCGATAGTCATTTAGTTCTTTGCCTTCTTGGGTACAGGAACAATGGTGGCCATCTTGAAGCATGTGGGCACAGCAGATTGGGATAGGGATTACGGGGCGATAGTCATTTAGTTCTTTGCCTTCTTGGGTACAGGAACAATGGTAGCCATCTTGAAGCAAGTGGGGACAACAGACTGGGATAGGGAGAGAGATTGAATATGTCCGTAAACACTCCAGCCAGCTGGTCTGCACATGCTCTGAGGACGGGCTAGGGATGCTGTCTGGGCCAGCAGCCTTGCGAGGTTTAACACGCTTAAATGTCTTCCTCACGTCGGCCACGGAGAACGAGAGCCCACAGTCTTTGAGAATCTGTGTGGCCTACCACTTTGCAGCTGAGCCGTTGTTGCTCCTAGACGTTCACAATAACAGCACTTACAGTTGACCGGGGGCAGCTCTAGCAGGGCAGAAATTTGACGAACTGACTTGTTGGAAAGGTGGCATCCAATGGCGGTGCTGCGTTGAAAGTCACTGAGCTCCTCAGCATGGGCCATTTTACTGCCAATGTTTGTCTATGGAGATTGCATGGCTGTGTGCTCGCCCGTCCGTTGCTGACAGGTGTGGCTAAAATAGGCGAATCCGTTCATTTGAAGGGGTGTCTGTCCACATACTTTTGGTGATGTAGTGTATCTGTGCGTCCCAAGTTGACGACACCCTTATTCCCTATGTAGTGCACTATCTGTTTGTCATCTGTACAGGCTTATTTTCCTGCCATACCTATTTTGTAAAGTATTAATTATGCTGTATACTAGGCTTGGGCGAAATACTATTCGTATAGGGCTATTTAGAAATGGAGACGGTATGATTTTCAATACCGTTAAATTATTTTTATTTTTTTATATGTATAAAATGCCTCCCGGGGCTCAGTGCTACGCCAGTGCTTATAGTTAAAGTGCTAAGAAATCCTAAGATGTGTCAAATACTTTCTATCCAGCTCAGGGCTCCAGCTACGATCGAACTTGTTGATTACAGCAGCACTCCCCTCCTGGATCCAGATCCATGTTGCCTAAATTGTTTTGTGGGAAAGAATAGAAGATATGTGTATTTACAAATGTTATTTGGGGGGGATAGTGCCCCTTGTTTTGTGCACTTCCGGTAATACCATATGCCCCGGTATGGTACAGAAAGTACACGATAGAATAACAATCTGGATACTGCCCCAAACCCCTAGTGTATAATGTTGAATTTCAACCCAGATGTGATTGTTGTTTATTTGTTGATTCACAGATCGTAAAAGAGAAAGACCGATTCCGAAAGGCGCCTTCCAACTACGCCATGAAGAAAACATCACTACTCAAAGACAAGGTAGGTGAAGAAACGTCTCTTAACCCAGGAAGTCTGTTTTTCATTACTACTGCTGTGTACTACTGTGTGTACTGCTATGTGCTGTGTGTACTACTTTGATGTGTGTACTACTGTGTACTTGTTTATACTTGTGTGTACTACTGTGTGTACTACTGCTGTGTACTACTGTGTGTACTGCTATTTGCTGTGTGTACTACTTTGTGAACTTGTTTATACTTGTGTGTACTACTGTGTGTACTGCTGTGTGTACTGGTGTGTACTACTGCTGTTTATTGCTATGTGCTGTGTGTACTACTGTGTACTTGTTTATACTTGTGTGTACTACTGTGTACTTGTTTATACTTGTGTGCTACTGCGTGTACTGCAATGTGCAGTGTGTACCACTTGTGTGTACTACTGTATACTTGTGTGTACTGCTGTGTACTACTGCTATGTGCAGTGTGTACCACTGTGTGTACTACTGTGTACTTGTTTATACTCGTGTGTACTGTTGTGTACTACTGCTGTGTGGTCCTCCCCTTCCTCCTCTGAGGAGCCCCCACTGGTGTATCCACATGCTATAATGTGTGTTCTCCCCTCCAGGCCATGGCTGAGGAGAGTGGAGAAGGAGACCGAGCCAAAGAGATCCAGGACCAGCTGAATGAGTTGGAGGAGAGGGCCGAGCATCTGGACAGACAGAGGACCAAAAACATCTCTGCCATCAGGTGAGACCACCGCCTGTCCTCCGTCGTCGCCTGTCTTCCCCCGCCGCCTGTCGTCCTCCCCCGCCGCCTGTCGTCCTCCCCCGCCGCCCGCCTGTCCTCCCCCGCCGCCCGCCTGTCTTCCCCCGCCGCCCGCCTGTCTTCCCCCGCCGCCCGCCTGTCTTCCCCCGCCGCCCGCCTGTCTTCCCCCGCCGCCCGCCTGTCTTCCCCCGCCGCCCGCCTGTCTTCCCCCGCCGCCCGCCTGTCTTCCCCCGCCGCCCGCCTGTCTTCCCCCGCCGCCCGCCTGTCTTCCCCCGCCGCCCGCCTGTCTTCCCCCGCCGCCCGTCTGTCTTCCCCCGCCGCCCGTCTGTCTTCCCCCGCCGCCCGTCTGTCTTCCCCCGCCGCCCGTCTGTCTTCCCCCGCCGCCCGTCTGTCTTCCCCCGCCGCCCGTCTGTCTTCCCCCGCCGCCCGTCTGTCTTCCCCCGCCGCCCGTCTGTCTTCCCCCGCCGCCCGTCTGTCTTCCCCCGCCGCCCGTCTGTCTTCCCCCGCCGCCCGTCTGTCTTCCCCCGCCGCCCGCCTGTCTTCCCCCGCCGCCCGCCTGTCTTCCCCCGCCGCCCGCCTGTCCTCCCCCGCCGCCCGCCTGTCCTCCCCCGCCCGCCCGTCTGTCCTCCCCCGCCCGCCCGTCTGTCCTCCCCCGCCGCCCGTCTGTCCTCCCCCGCCGCCCGTCTGTCTTCCCCCGCCGCCCGCCTGTCTTCCCCCGCCGCCCGCCTGTCTTCCCCCGCCGCCCGCCTGTCTTCCCCCGCCGCCCGCCTGTCTTCCCCCGCCGCCCGCCTGTCTTCCCCCGCCGCCCGCCTGTCTTCCCCCGCCGCCCGCCTGTCTTCCCCCGCCGCCCGCCTGTCTTCCCCCGCCGCCCGCCTGTCTTCCCCCGCCGCCCGTCTGTCTTCCCCCGCCGCCCGTCTGTCTTCCCCCGCCGCCAGTCTGTCTTCCCCCGCCGCCCGTCTGTCTTCCCCCGCCCGCCTGTCTTCCCCCGCCGCCCGCCTGTCCTCCCCCGCCGCCCGCCTGTCTTCCCCCGCCCGCCCGTCTGTCCTCCCCCGCCGCCCGTCTGTCTTCCCCCGCCGCCCGTCTGTCTTCCCCCGCCGCCCGTCTGTCTTCCCCCGCCGCCCGTCTGTCTTCCCCCGCCGCCCGCCTGTCTTCGCCCGCCGCCCGTCTGTCTTCCCCCGCCGCCCGTCTGTCTTCCCCCGCCGCCCGTCTGTCTTCCCCCGCCGCCCGTCTGTCTTCGCCCGCCTGTCCTCCCCCGCCGCCCGCCTGTCTTCCCCCGCCGCCCGTCTGTCTTCCCCCGCCGCCCGTCTGTCTTCCCCCGCCGCCCGTCTGTCTTCCCCCGCCCGCCCGTCTGTCTTCCCCCGCCCGCCCGTCTGTCTTCCCCCGCCCGCCCGTCTGTCTTCCCCCGCCCGCCCGTCTGTCTTCCCCCGCCCGCCCGTCTGTCTTCCCCCGCCCGCCCGTCTGTCTTCCCCCGCCCGCCCGTCTGTCTTCCCCCGCCGCCCGTCTGTCCTCCCCCGCCGCCCGTCTGTCTTCCCCCGCCACTCAAGTAGCCCGTGTCAGCAAACATTTTTTAGATTGGAAAGTTAGTCGAGCGGGCCAGCTATCTAAACTTAGATATACTGTCAAATGACTGACCGTGAGACCCCATTAATTCTGTTAGTCACTCTCACTCAAATATCACATGGAAAACATTTCTCTCCATCCCATGGCAAAATGTGTAGAATTGCAGGATATTCAAAATTGAGCTTTGGGCCCCAAAAGGCTAGTGTGTGGGTATGGATGTGGGTACACAGACCCGTGAACCTCTGCAGCCCGCCCCATTGATGAGTTCAGATCAAAATTGCCCATACCTGCGCTACCAGCTGTCTCTCTCTCTCTTCCCCTCTCTCTCTCTCTCTCTCTCTCTCTCTCTCTTGCTCTCTCTCTCTCTCTCTCTCTCTCTCTCTGTGTCTCTCTCTGTGTCTCTCTCTCTCTCTCTCTCTCTCTCTCTCTCTCTCTCTCTCTGTGTCTCTCTCTTGCTCTCACCCTCTCTATATCTCTTTTTGCATCTCTCTGTCTATATAAACATATCTGCCTGTCCATCTGTTTTCTCCAGCTACATCAACCAGAGGAATCGGAGCTGGAACATTGTTGAGTCTGAGAAAGCCCTAGTGGTAAGTATCCGTACTACACATGTAGTATCTTAATTTGATCACTGTTACGTAGCAGGAAATTCAAATGAGCCTTGTGATTCACTGAACTTGCAGTTCTCTTTCTGTCATTTAGATCTCACACCTGAACTACTGTAGCCGATCAAAACAAATTTCCCGTTTTAAAAAATAAATAAAAGTGATAATTTATTTTTGTCTTTTTTAAAATACTATTTCTGTCAGGCGGAGGGACAGAATGCCAAGCTGCAGATGGACCCGTTTACTAGACGGCAATGCAAACCAACCATGGTGTCTAACGTAAGTCTCAGATCTTCAAATCAAGTCAAGTTTATTTTATATAGCCCTTCGTACATCAGCTAATATCTCGAAGTGCTGTACAGAAACCCAGCCTAAAACCCCAAACAGCAAGCAATGCAGGTGTAGAAGCACGGAAGCATCTTCTCTCTCGATTCAACTGGAAGGGCTTTATTGGGATGGGAAACATATGTTTACATTGCCAAAGCAAGTGAAATAGATTAAATAGATTATATATAACGAACAGGTAACATTACACTCACAAATGTTACAAAAGAATAGAGACATTTTCAAATGTTATATAATTGTCTTTGTACCGTTTTGTAACGATGTGCAAATAGTTAAAGTACAAAAGGGAAAATAAATAAACATATATGGGTTGTATTTACGATGGTGTTTGTTCTTCACTGGTTGCCCTTTTCGTGTGGCAACAGGTCACCAATCTTGCTGCGGTGATGACACACTGTGGTATTTCACCCAGTAGATATGGGAGTTTATCAATGTTTGATTTGTTTTTGAATTCTTTGTGGATCTGTGTAATCTGAGTGAAATATGTGTCTCTAATATGGTCATAGATAGAGGTTAGGAAGTGCAGCTCAGTTTCCACCTCATTTTGTGGGCACATAGCCTGTCTTCTCTTGAGAGCCAGGTCTGCCTACGGCGGCCTTTCACAATAGCAAGGCTATGCTCACTGAGTCTGTACATAGTCAAAGCTTTCCTTAAGTTTGGGTCAGTCACAGTGGTCAGGTATTCTGCCACTATGTATTCTCTGTTTAGGGCCAAATAGCATTCTAGTTTGCTCTGTTTTTGGTAAATTCTTTCCAATATGTCAAGTCATTATATTTTGGTTTTCTCATGATTTGGTTGGGTCTAATTGTGTTGCTGTCCTGGGGCTCTGTGGGGTCTGTTTGTGTTTGTGAACAGAGCCCCAGGACCAGCTTGCTTAGAGGACTCTTCTCCAGGTTCATCTCTCTGTAGGTGATGGCTTTGTTATGGAAGGTTTGGGAAATGCTTCCTTTTAGGTGGTTGTAGAATTTAGTGGGTATCAGCCTAATTTTGCGTTGCATGCATTATTTGGTGTTTTACGTTGTACGCAGAGGATATTTTTGCAGAATTCTGCATGCAGAGTCTCAACTTCCTGTTTGTCCCTTTTTGCGAATTCTTGGTTGGTGAGCGGACCCCAGACCTCACAACCATAAACTAAGCAAAAAAAGAAACGTCCCTTTTTCAGGACCCTGTCTTTTCAAAGATAATTTGTAAAAATCAAAATAACTTCACAGATCTTCATTGTAAAGGGTTTAAACACTGTTTCCCATGCTTGTTCAATGAACCATAAACAATTAATGAATATGCACCTGTGGAACGGTCGTTAAGACACTAACAGCTTACAGACGGTAGGCAATTAAGGTCACAGTTATCAACATTTAGGACACTAAAGAGGCCTTTCTACTGACTCAAAAACACCAAAAGAAAGATGCCCAGGGTCTCTGCTCATCTGCGTGAACTTGCCTTAGGCATGCTGCAAGGAGGCATGAGGACTGCAGATATAGCCAGGGAGATAAATTGCAATGTCCGTACTCTGAGACGCCTAAGACAGCGCTACAGGAAGACAGGACGGACAGCTGATCGTCCTCGCAGTGGCAGACCACGTGTAACAACACCTGCACAGGATCGGTACATCCGAACATCACACCTGCGGGACAGGTACAGGATGGCAACAACAACTTTACACCAGGAACGCACAATCCCTCCATCAGTGCTCAGAATGTCCGCAATAGGCTGAGAGAGGCTGGACTGAGGGCTTGTAGGCCTGTTGTAAGGCAGGTCCTCACCAGACATCACCGGCCAACCTCAGCAGTAAGGGCTACAAAGTGTATCTCTTCAGAGCCAGGGTGAGGGTTTGCGTGCTGAGATAAAGTATCCTGGAGCAACTATAAGGGTTTTTCTACACGTATAAAATTCTGAAATAACTTGTCTGTCTGCAGTATTGACATGTTGTGTTTGTGTTCCCACAGGCCAGAGACCCTTCAGTCCATGCAGCTATCCTCCAACACCTCAATGAGAAGTACGGAGAAGGGTCGGGCAAAGAGATGGACTTGGAGTTTGAGATGGGCAGGGGAGCGGGACAGGCTGCTCTGAAAGTCATCGACCCGACTAAGAACACCAGCGACCTATCAGAGGACCTCTTTAAAGTTCACGACTTTGACGTCAAGATCGACCTACAGGTTCCCAATGCAGGTGAGACGGACAGTTTTGAAATGCGTATGTAACATGCACAAAGTGGTGGGTTCGATCCATGAGGGTAGTTCAATGTGCAGTAACGATACCGTTTGACATGGCTCATGTATGTCTCTCTCCAGGGTGAAGTTTCCCCTGGGTACAGATCATGGGTTTCCCCTGGGTACAGATCAGGGGTTTCCCCTGGGTACAGATCAGGGGTTTCCCCTGGGTACAGATCAGGGGTTTCCCCTGGGTACAGATCAGGGGTTTCCCCTAGGTACAGATCAGGGGTTTCCCCTAGGTACAGATCAGGGGTTTCCCCTGGGTACAGATCAGGGGTTTCCCCTGGGTACAGATCAGGGGTTTCCCCTGGGTACAGATCAGGGGTTTCCCCTGGGTACAGATCAGGGGTTTCCCCTGGGTACAGATCAGGGGTTTCCATTAAACATGGCTCATGTATGTAAATGTGGCGCCGGCATCATTTTAGACCCATATGCATTGGGTGCGTAACCAGATTAGGGATGTCCACCCACTGTGCTCAGAATGACAGAAATCACATTGAGATTATTGTAATTCATTTTAACGGAACATGAAATTCCGATACACACTATGAAGATGTCACACTAACTTTCCAAAATGTACCAACAAGACGAGTAACAAACAGCAAAATCACTAGCCTATGTCCATCTATTATCCCCCCATTGTATAGACGTTGACCTATTCTATTGGTCAGCTAGTCGAGAAAGAAATGGCCTATACCGAACAGACTCTGGGGCAGTGGTGGGACGATATAGATCCCAAATTCATACAACCAATAGGCCTAGGCTACATAAACATTATAAATAAACATTTTTAAAAAGCAGTTAGGCAGATCAGAACGTTTTATAGCTTAAAATGTTTATAAGCAATTATATATTCACGTTATAAGTGCAGCAATGTGCACAAGACAGTAGGCTACGCTTGAATGTTAGTTCCGTGACTCAATTAGCGGGAAAACACCATTGTTAAAAACGCACCGCAAATGCAACATGAGAGAATTAGGCTACTGTATATATAATTGAACCTTTATTTAACTAGGCAAGTCAGTTTAAGAACAAATTCTTATTTACAATGACGGCCTACACCGGCCAAACCCGGACGACGCTGGGGCCAATTGTGCGCCGCCCTTTGGGACTCCCGATCGCAGCCGGTTGTGACACCGCCTGGACGTGTAAGTCTTTTATAAAAGAACCGCCTCCATGTTTCTATGGTCAGATTCGGGCTCCTTTTGAAGCAAGGTAAAACATGCCTCACAATGTTGCAAAAACGTTCAGGTTTCAAACTATATTAAGTATTTATTTTCAGAATGTCTACGGCCTCCAGTTCATTAGTTAGTGGTGAGTGACACGCTGAGGAAGTCTGCCTTCTGTTTCTTTCAGTACAGGCGAATGGGAAGTGAGCTTCAAATACCTATTTTTAAATCGTGGCCATCAAAACGTTTTTTTTTAACATGCGATCAGATTTAGAATTGTTGCAGTTTTGACTTTTGGCTAGTTAATATTCAAGATAATTTTACTGGTTAATTACTGGAATAATTCATAGATTTGATTCATTTGGTTATCGTATCCAAATGATTCGAAGAGGGCACCATTTTAAGGGTTGGATATAGAGAAACCCTTGAATTAACTGTATCTGTAGTTATTAATGACGTAATTCTCTCACATTTTCTCTTTCAACGAATGAGATCATGTCAACATCGGCTTTCATAACCCTGAAACTAACCAGGAATAGACATGAAGGCTACCAATTTGCATCGGATGTGGACAGTATTGATTATTGGTTTGTAAATTAGACCTGCAGTCTTAACATACTCAATAGGCTTGGGCGGTATAACTTATATACCTTATTCCGGGGTATTTGGAAAAAGTCACAGGTTTTTCAATAATGTCAAAACTATTTATTTGAAGTTTAACAAATTTGAATATTTGTAGCTGCTTTTTAAGTTAATACCTGCAGTCAACTTGCTCAATACGTTAGGAGACAAAGCAGATTCTACATTTCAACTGTGACATTGTAACATTATGAATCTTACCGTAATTCCCCAGAACAGTTGAGCCAGTCACATTATGAATCTTACTGTAATTCCCCAGAACAGTTGAGCCAGTCACATTATGAATCTTACCGTAGTTCCCCAGAACAGTTGAGCCAGTCACATTATGAATCTTACTGTAATTCCCCAGAACAGTTGAGCCAGTCACATTATGAATCTTACTGTAATTCCCCAGAACAGTTGAGCCAGTCACAATATGAATCTTACCGTAATTCCCCAGAACAGTTGAGCCAGTCACATAATGCATTTTACCGTAGTTCCCCAGAACAGTTGAGCCAGTCACATTATGAATCTTACCGTAATTCCCCAGAACAGTTGAGCCAGTCACATTATGAATCTTACCGTAATTCCCCAGCCAGTCGCGTGTTTGTTTGTAAATAACACAGTGGAAGCTGTAATTAGTTTGTTAGTTTTCGCTCGTTAGCATTTAGCTAACAGCGTCTATGTGATTTTTCTATTAGTTTGTGCTAATTTTCTTCGAATTCTGATGAGGCCAAATGGGCTTTTCTTGGGATTTTAGCGCCCCCTTGTGTCCTATGCCGGTAATACTGTAAATCCCGGGATGAGAGAAGGATGGTATGAAGATATGATAATCTGGATACCGCCCAAGCCTAATACTCAATGATTTCCACCACTTTACACACACACAGCGCCACTTTCAGAGGAAATTAAAAATGCAATAGGTAAATGACTTGTATGTCGGTGTTGCCTGCCCAGTTGGATTCCGTTTGTGTGGGAAAAGGTTTGTTGTCCAAGTCTCTATTGTCAGTAATGCTGAGGCCAGCAGACCCCGAAGTAGCTCACAGCCGAAGGAGCTAAACCCACTTATTTTTCTCTCAGTCCAGGAAAGTAAAGTCTTACAGCTTTTCCCTGCAGTGAATTCTCTTCCTCTGATCCCGGGATGGATTGTGAACTCAGTCAGTTAGTCTTGAATGAGCAACCAGTTCGTTCCACAGGATCATTTTTGTTCAAACTGGCGTGGCCACACCGCAAATGAACTTTATCTACCTGTCTGGTTAACAAGTCCTGTAATTACAGGGATACTCACTGAGGGCGGGGCTGATAAGGCAGGGTGTCACGGAACCACTCCGTTCATTCTGAGAATTCAGCACAGTTATGTCCATTTGAGATGAATGAGAGATTTCTTCATAAAGGGTCCACAGTATGTTTCTGCTGTACAGAACCCAGTTCAGCAGTCCCTAGGATGATGAAATACATAGCCTGTAGGTTCTAAACATGCCTTGAGTAAAATACAGATACTTCATGTTACAGCAAATACACATTATACCCCCTTTTTGTTTTTAAGACATTTTACATATCACAGTATGCTTCCAGGTTATACCAACATGTCATGAGTCCTTTCAAAGTTTCATACATTGTTCAGAAATGTATTGAAATATCACTGCTGCAATTGGTGTTACTTTTCCTTCTTATTAAAAGGAATATCATAACCCCCCCCCCCCTTCTTGGAATCCATATCTATGGTACCCGGAAGTCTAGTTGGTAGTCCCGGGTAACACATTAAGATCGTAAAGATGGTCTGCTGATCTGCAGAAAGTGTCTGTTCTTTGTCTCTCTGACACGTAGTCGTAAAAGGGGGAAAGGGAGAGGGGTGTTTTGTAAGCTACACCCCCCCCCTTTTTCTTTTCACCCCATTGTTGCGTGCCAGCGAGCATTTGTTCCTTTGTCATTCATAGCTTTAAGAAGCGCTGTCAATAACCGGACACTTACTCTGGCCTGGAATGTGGTACATAGGGGGAAATCTGTTCTCCACCGTTCGTAACTGAAGGGGCATTTTGTCAACAACAAAATGACATCTTTGCCTGGAGGGTGTGTGACCTCACTCGCGGGCTCTCGTTACAACATTGGGCAATGATTGGGCTTCTAAAAGCCCGTTTCACTCCAGCAGCAACGATCAACAAGCTGTTTGACCTGTAGCAGCAGCTCTCACACGGTCTGCCAGAAGTCTCTGTCGTCCTCATCCACAGCCCGTGTCTCCTCCGCTGATTACCCAGCCTGCCTGTAGCAGCAGCTCTCACACGGTCTGCCAGAAGTCTCTGTCGTCCTCATCCACAGCCCGTGTCTCCTCCGCTGATTACCCAGCCTGCCTGTAGCAGCAGCTCTCACACGGTCTGCCAGAAGTCTCTGTCGTCCTCATCCACAGCCCGTGTCTCCTCCGCTGATTACCCAGCCTGCCTGTAGCAGCAGCTCTCACACGGTCTGCCAGAAGTCTCTGTCGTCCTCATCCACAGCCCGTGTCTCCTCCGCTGATTACCCAGCCTGCCTGTAGCAGCAGCTCTCACACGGTCTGCCAGAAGTCTCTGTCGTCCTCATCCACAGCCCGTGTCTCCTCCGCTGATTACCCAGCCTGCCTGTAGCAGCAGCTCTCACACGGTCTGCCAGAAGTCTCTGTCGTCCTCATCCACAGCCCGTGTCTCCTCCGCTGATTACCCAGCCTGCCTGTAGCAGCAGCTCTCACACGGTCTGCCAGAAGTCTCTGTCGTCCTCATCCACAGCCCGTGTCTCCTCCGCTGATTACCCAGCCTGCCTGTAGCAGCAGCTCTCACACGGTCTGCCAGAAGTCTCTGTCGTCCTCATCCACAGCCCGTGTCTCCTCCGCTGATTACCCAGCCTGCCTGTAGCAGCAGCTCTCACACGGTCTGCCAGAAGTCTCTGTCGTCCTCATCCACAGCCCGTGTCTCCTCCGCTGATTACCCAGCCTGCCTGTAGCAGCAGCTCTCACACGGTCTGCCAGAAGTCTCTGTCGTCCTCATCCACAGCCCGTGTCTCCTCCGCTGATTACCCAGCCTGCCTGTAGCAGCAGCTCTCACACGGTCTGCCAGAAGTCTCTGTCGTCCTCATCCACAGCCCGTGTCTCCTCCGCTGATTACCCAGCCTGCCTGTAGCAGCAGCTCTCACACGGTCTGCCAGAAGTCTCTGTCGTCCTCATCCACAGCCCGTGTCTCCTCCGCTGATTACCCAGCCTGCCTGTAGCAGCAGCTCTCACACGGTCTGCCAGAAGTCTCTGTCGTCCTCATCCACAGCCCGTGTCTCCTCCGCTGATTACCCAGCCTGCCTGTAGCAGCAGCTCTCACACGGTCTGCCAGAAGTCTCTGTCGTCCTCATCCACAGCCCGTGTCTCCTCCGCTGATTACCCAGCTTGCCTGTAGCAGCAGCTCTCACACGGTCTCTGTCGTCCTCATCCACAGCCCGTGTCTCCTCTGCTGATTACCCAGCCTGCCTGTAGCAGCAGCTCTCACACGGTCTGCCAGAAGTCTCTGTCGTCCTCATCCACAGCCCGTGTCTCCTCCACTGATTACCCAGCCTGCCTGTAGCAGCAGCTCTCACACGGTCTCTGTCGTCCTCATCCACAGCCCGTGTCTCCTCCGCTGATTACCCAGCCTGCCTGTAGCAGCAGCTTTTGTACTGTCTGCCAGAATTCTCTGTATCTGTATGCTGTGCGCATGTAATAAATAAGATGCTTAACGAATATACACGTGCGCCAATTAATTCCAATAAATTATGCTAAATAAACCTATAAACCGATAAGCATGACTGGTCAAATGTATTTACATCAATTCATAGGCTAAAAAGACTTATTTCGCCCCCCCCCCCAAAAAAAAATCTTGATAATTGGCTATTTTATTTATCTGCTTTTTTATTGGCCAAACGCCGGCTATTACCAGCTAATGGATCAGCTTCCCCTCCACGAGTCCTAACCTTAACCATTTGTGAGGGAAATGCTAAACTCACTCGAGGTCGGCGTCTAGGGGCACCTACACCGATAACAACAGATGTGTCAGACTAATGTTGTTCCTCCGGTGTGTTTCAGAAGCCAAGTCTCTGTCAGTGAGCGCCAACACCCTGGCAGTGAAGGACGGCGCTCCACGTAGGTCTCTCAACCTGGAGGACTACAAGAAGAGGAGGGGCTTGATCTAAAGAACTACAGGAAGAAGAGGGGCTTCAACTAATGATCAAATGGCCTAAAACCTCAGTCAGTCAGAACCACCTGCATGTTGGTTGGCCATTCGCCCCAGGGCACCAGTGTGTGTGTTTGAGGGATGTGTGTGTGTGTTTGAGGGATGTGTGCGAGAGAGCTGTGTGTGTTTAAGGGAAGAGAGCATGTGTGTGTGTGTGTGAGAGAGAGATGTGTGTGTGTGAGAGAGATGTGTGTGTTTAAGGGAAGAGAGAGAGTGAGTGAGTGTGAGAGATGTGACCGTATCCTTGAGTGTGTTTGAGAGAGGTGTGTGTGTGTGTGTGTGTGTGTGTGTGTGTGTGTGTGTGTGTGTGTGTGTGTGTGTGTGTGTGTGTGTGTGTGTGTGTGTGTGTGTGTGTGTGTGAGAGAGGTGTGTGTGTGTGAGAGAGGTGTGTGTGTGTTTGAGAGAGGTGTGTGTGTGAGAGGCTGTCCACCTTAAACCGATAGGAAATATTAATTAAGAGAAGACAACTTTTTTTTTTTCTCTCTCAAAGGTTCTCTCTTAGAAGACAATTGTCCCCCTTTACTTTCTTCTCATTATTATGTGGTAAAAATCGTACTTGGAATTGTGTTATTTTTCTTTTGTAATTTCTAAGTTTTTATAAATAAATCTAACGTTGGTTCTCCCTCATACGGATCTGAAGTTCACTCTTTTGGTGTCCAGTTCTTTTGCAAGGACATAGTGGTTGTGGATTCTTACCTTGACATGATTTGAGGTTATTGGGACTGTCAACATTTATTGGGGTACAATCTTGATTTTTTCCCCCTGTCTTCAGACACGGACTGTATTTTCTTCATACATGATTTAGGTTTTCCCCTGACCTAAGAGGGCAGTACCACCTGCCACGTTCTCTAGCTGACCCGTCCTCCTTCTCTCAGACAGCAGGGCTGGCTCGTTATCTGCCTAGCTACTGGACAGCACTTTGTAAAGTCTACAAAAAAAATGAATTTACATGGATCACAGAGAGAATTGTTTATTTTCTTTTTAATATCTTATTTTTTTTGGTACCCTTATCTCTCTTTTCCAGAGCAGATTCTAAGTATTATCGATTGTGTCCTTAGTCAGTTCCTGTATTGATGTGGCATGCCATGTAAATAATACCAATTTGCAGTGCGGCAGAATAAAGAGAGGCACTGTTTCGTAAAATCTGTGTTCTCTTTGTGTTTTCTCTTCCTCTCCCCATTACCAGTGGTTGAGATACCTTTGGGTGTAGGAACTATCCCCATGAGTGATTTTTAATCTATGGTAATTTTTTACAGATATCTATCCCATTCCATTATTCACAAAACGTTCTGTCTGGCAAGTTTTTTTTTTTTTTTTAATTTTGTGCATGTTGTAGGAACTCCCAAATTACTGCAGTCACAAGCCATCCACGCTTCAGTCCCCTCCTGAATTTGGGTGCACGAATACACAACATTTTACAATGTCACATGTTTTCTGGAAACTAAATCAGAGGTACTCATGCACAGATGGGGACATCACTAGTTACCACAGTCACAAAGTCATAACCCCCTGCCTATTTATACAATTTATCATCTTAAAACCACACTGCTAATCTTAAATTAACACCAAAAAGCTCATTTTTATTTTCCTACATTTTTTCGATAGTCATTTTGACTTTGTGCCTGTGCTATCTAATGGAAACCCACAGATGGAGAAGATGGCTACAAATCACTTCAAGAAAACAGTTTGAAGCACACAGTCTTTCACAATGTAACATATTGCACACCGAGGAATAAATAATTTTTCATTTTCGTGCCTTATCAAACATTTATTTGAAATCACGGGTAGAGTCAGGCTCCAGTAGCTTACCAGGGATGCTGTTTAAAAAAATAAATGTATTTAACTAGGCAAGTCAAGAACAAATTCTTATTTACCATGACGGCCTACCCCGGCAAAACCCGGACAACGCTGGGTCAATTGTGCACCGCCCTATGGGACTCCCAACCACGGCCGGATGTGATAGCCTGGATTTGAACCAGGGACTGTAGTGATGCCTCTTGCACTGAGATGCAGTGCCACTCGGGGAGCCCTATTTGTTTAGCAAATCTTAAATTGTGAAAGATGTGTTTACAGTCATGACAGACAATTGTTTTTATTAAAGGGGCAGTGAAGTCAAATTAGATTCGATTTTTTTTTTTTATACTTCCACACAATTGAAAGTTTGGAATGACACACAAAATTGTGAAAATTATGATAATGCCCTTATTGTGTAAAAAATGTTTTGAAGGGAAAAAAATCTGGAATTTCAGCCTGTTTGAGTTGGGAAGTAGTTTTTACCCGCCGCATAACGTCACACAGCGATCTGATTGTAACTGACCAATGATCGTTCAATTTATACTTGAATAATATCATCCTACACTGCTGCTGGGCCCACCCAGTCATATTGACATCATATTGACATTTCATTTCTCATTGTTGGAAGCGTTCACTGCAGAGTTAGGCTACCAAAGACTAAAACATTTCTGGAGTTACTTCCTACTTCCTATGTGCAGTAGTTGGCTGCAAGGCAGCAAATGTTTATTTTGAACTGTCTTCCATCGGGAACAATCACTTCATCTGATTTGGCTTCGATTTTTTTTATATACACTGCTCAAAAAAATAAAGGGAACACTTAAACAACACAATGTAACTCCACTTGAGCAGACACATGCACATTTGTGGCCTGCTGGAGGTCATTTTGCAGGGCTCTGGCAGTGCTCCTCCTGCTCAAAGGCGGAGGTAGCGGTCCTGCTGCTGGGTTGTTGCCCTCCTACGGCCTCCTCCACGTCTCCTGATGTACTGGCCTGTCTCCTGGTAGCGCCTCCATGCTCTGGACACTACGCTGACAGACACAGCAAACCTTCTTGCCACAGCTCGCATTGATGTGCCATCCTGGATGAGCTGCACTACCTGAGCCACTTGTGTGGGTTGTAGACTCCGTCTCATGCTACCACTAGAGTGAAAGCACCGCCAGCATTCAAAAGTGACCAAAACATCAGCCAGGAAGCATAGGAACTGAGAAGTGGTCTGTGGTCACCACCTGCAGAATCACTCCTTTATTGGGGGTGTCTTGCTAATTGCCTTTAATTTCCACCTTTTGTCTATTCCATTTGCACAACAGCATGTGAAATTTATTGTCAATCAGTGTTGCTTCCTAAGTGGACAGTTTGATTTCACAGAAGTGTGATTGACTTGGAGTTACATTGTGTTGTTTAAGTGTTCCCTTTATTTTTTTGAGCAGTGTATATAATCCAGTGCCATAGAAATTCAGAACCTTTGCATAGGCTACACAGAACACTTTGCATCAGACTGCATTTCAAATCAGGCTGAGGTCTGTGTATGGTTAATGTACGGTCCGTGTACGTTTCGTTATTTTGATTTCCGAGTCAAAATGGAGAGATCGTTTTTGAATTTGGAAAAAACGAAAATTGGAAATCAACTTCTCATTTCTTGTGTCAAAATTGGACATGGAATAACAGAAAACAAATAATAAAATGTGTTGACGACAAAATGTGGAAAAAGTCAAGAGGTGTGAACACTTTCTGGAGGCTCTGTATCCAACTCCTCAACCTAGTAGTGAAAGTCGATATGTATCTTAATACAAGTGTAGTAGACTTTCAGTAGAGGTAGTATCACGACTGCCATCTAGTGGCTTAAAAAGTGTACAACATGGATATTCTGTACATACACTACAATTCAGCCATATTTGAGACCCAGGATTAGCGCCATGCTTTTTTAAATATATTTTTTGGCACATTGCTTTTACCTGTATTTCCAGCATAATGTTTGCTGCAGGTAGAAGATTGTTGGAAATGTTATTTAATTGACACAAGCTGTCTCCAATCAATCAGTGATTGGTGGGGGATCGGCTAAACCAGGGGAGGCGTAGCTCAAGCAAATATTAATCACACGTAGCATATTATTTGGCAGCGAATTCTGTTTGTAGATCAGTGATTCTACACCTCACTTTGTTCAATCTGATCCTCTCCACAGACTCAGAATTTGTATGTAAAAATGGGGTCAGTTGCGGGCAGTTAAAAGGGAGGGTCAATGAAACCAACCATGGAAGTACATGTAACTGCCAAAATAAAGTAAACACTTCAGTAAATGATGGATACAATGTAGGTGCTTCCACACAGGTGTGGTTTTTATAGTTAATTAAACAATTAACATCCCATCATGTTTAGGGTCACGCAGTGGTGATTTTAGCAAGGAAATCTTGGTGGGGCAAAACACATACAATGTGGGATGCATGCCAGCAAAGCCACAACACGACACTAAACAATACATGAATTACACTATAACAGTGACAAACGCTGCCCACGCACTGTTAAGCCTACATAGAGCTGTCCCAACAGCAGAGTCCCAACAGCAGAGTCCCTACAGCAGAGTCCCAACAGCAGAGTCCCTACAGCAGAGTCCCAACAGCAGAGTCCCTACAGCAGAGTCCCTACAGCAGAGTCCCAACAGCAGAGTCCCTACAGCAGAGTCCCTACAGCAGAGTCCCAACAGCAGAGTCCCAACAGCAGAGTCCCTACAGCAGAGTCCCAACAGCAGAGTCCCTACAGCAGAGTCCCAACAGCAGAGTCCCAACACCTTACCACTGCTACACCTGGCTATCAGCTGAGCCTTGTCTGGCAGTGAAACAGTTCATTCAGCCTCATTTACTGCCTTTTAAAAGAATATAGCTGATATGGATGACTTGCTTAAACGAATGTGGTTTCTACTGACAATTGAGATGTACAAACTATGACATAAAGGGATGACAAGCGGATTAGAGGCAATCCGTAATTTCGATTAAGACATTAATGAGCGAGCTAGGAGGTCCGTGGCCAATACTAAATACATGCTCTTCAACCGATCGCTGCTCGCACCCGCCCGCCCGACTAGCATTACTACTCTGGACGGTTCTGACGTAGAATACGTGGACAATTACAAATACCTAGGTGTCTAGTTAGACTGTAAACTCTCCTTCCAGACTCACATTAAGCATCTCCAATCCAAAATTAAATCTAGAATCGGCATCCTATTTCGCAACAAAGCCTCCTTCACTCATGCTGCTAAACATACCCTCATAAAACTGACTATCCTACTGATCCTGGACTTCGGCGATGTCATCTACAAAATAGCTTCCAATACTCTACTCAGCAAATTGGATGTAGTCTATCACAGTGCCATCCGTTTTGTCACCAAAGCCCCATATACTACCCACCACTGCGACCTGTATGCTCTCGTTGGCTGGTCCTCGCTTCATATTCGTCGCCAAACCCACTGGCTCCAGGGCATCTATAAGTCTTTGCTAGGTAAAGCACCGCCTTATCTCAGCTCACTGGTCACCATAGCAGCACCCACCCGTAGCACGAGCTCCAGCAGGTATATTTCACTGGTCACCCCCAAAGCCAATTCCTCTTTGGCCACCTTTCCTTCCAGTTTTCTGCTGCCAATGACTGAAACGATTTGCAAAAATCACTGAAGCTTATATCTCCCCCTCTAACTTTAAGCATCAGCTGTCAGAGCAGCTTACCGATCATTGCACCTGTACACAGCTCATCTGTAAATAGCCCACCCAACTACCTCATCCCCATATTGTTATTTATTTTTGCTCTTTTGCAGTATCTCTACCACCAGTATCTCTACTTGCACATCATCATCTGCACATCTATCACTCCAGTGTTAATGCTAAATTGTAATTATTTTGTCACTATGGCCTATTTATTGCCTTACCTCCCTAATCTTACTACATTTGCGCACACTGTAAATAGATTTTTCTATTGTGTTATTGACTGTACGTTTGTTTATTCCATGTGTAACTCTGTGTTGTTGTTTTTGTCGCACTGCTTTGCTTTATCTTGGCCCGGTCGCAGTTGTAAATAAAGGTGAAATAAAAAAATATATAACTATTTGTTCAGCACTTTTGAAATGTACAGTGACAGAATTCAGAGCATGGGCCATTCTTACAGTGTTCTCCCTGTACACCAAGTCAGAACCGTTCCTGTTCAAGTGAGTACAGCACCACAAGGTGAGTCCTAAAATGTATTGTATGCTGCTGGATAGATTATGTAATATGCCAGGGAGATATGTATACTGTAGCTAAGAAAGTAATACTAAGTGTATGTTGTGTTAGTAGCACATGTGCCTCACCCTAATAATTTGGTCTATTTACCCCTCCTAATTTCACCTACTGTTCTGATTTGGTGGTACACATGTAGCATTTAACTTCCTTTTGAGAAATGTAATCTATGAATATTTTAAGAGCTTTCAATGTCTGTTAATATGCCCCCTTTGTGGCGCGGCGGTCCTTCGTGGCGCAAATTTTGTCATCAAACTTTGTCATCAAAGTCTGGCATTCTCTGGATTTATGGTGCTTTCAAGACAACTGGGAACTCTGAAAACATAAAGGTTGAATCATGATGACGTCAGTGATCTTCAGGTCGGAGCTCTCGAAAGAGGCCCGAGTTCCAGATTTACAATTCCGAGTTGGATCAAAGTTCAACATTTATTTTCCCAGTTGTAGCTCGTTTTTCCCCGAGTTCCCAGTTGTCTTGAACTCACTAAAGTCAGAACAGTTGTTTTGAGCACGGCACAAATGACGCCTCATTGACAACATGGCCAATGCTGAATGTTTATCATTTTAAACTAGGTAAAGAGACCCTTAATCTTAGCCTTGGGACCACACAGTCACTCCACTGAATAGCAGGCTAATGATAATGAAGTTAGTCACTGATTCCAAACCACTCATTGTTGAATTTGCGATTTCCAACTTGTTGTGTCATGTTTATGTCCAACGGCCGATGAGCACCGATACGTTTTATCTATAATTTCTCTTCATTTATTTCTCTTCATATGACAAGGATTAAAAATAATTTTCACAGGAGATTGTCGACTTGATTCATGATGATGACTGCTAGCTAAGATTTTGAAAGTAAGATGTTGACATGATCAGTCCAATCAAAGCTGCTGTACATATAACGTGATTTGACGTCATTTTATTTGTGACCAATGACTTTGAGCCTTCTTGGATGGGCACTTCTAATGTAATGCTATGGCAGCACCCAAGGGGCTTGAATTTTCTAGCTCTACCCTTAGACTTGGCGGTGACGTATTGTCCCCATGAGTGACAGAACACTGAGCCAATCACAGCACAACACTTGCCCCACCACCACAGAAAGCACTGAGCTAGGCTGAAACACCTGCATTTTGGAGCTGCCTTACTCAAGAAAACAAAATAGAGACAAAGTTTGTATGAGGCTTTATTAACTCAATGATATATATATGTTTTACATAGTTTGCAAACTGATATGTGACACGTATTAATGCCAAAATGACATGCAAAACAGGCAAACAAAAAATATATATATTTATTTTTTGCAAAACAAATTGGGTCTTAAAGAGCCCACCTGCCCTGAATGACCGGTTGCCACCTGCTCTGAATGACCGGTTGCCACCTGCTCTGAACGACCGGTTGCCACCTGCCCTGAACGACCGGTTGCCACCTGCCCTGAACGACCGGTTGCCACCTGCCCTGAACGACCGGTTGCCACCTGCCCTGAACGACCGGTTGCCACCTGCCCTGAACGACCGGTTGCCACCTGCCCTGAATGACCGGTTGCCACTGGGAATAAATCATGCTAAACGAGGTTGGAATGTTCTTACAGAAATTCAACAAAGAACAATAATTTGTTAATTTCACAAATCTGTTGAAATCCCACTGGATGTATTAGACTTTAGAATTGCATTGGGGTCATCCTTATTTCACTGTACAGCCTTACCTATGGACTGTAGATCAATGACATGGTATATCAGTCTACTCAGTGACAGAGTGGCAACCGGTCATTCAGAGAACATTAGCGTGGTATATTAGGTAGCCACTTGTTGTTCTCCTATTGAAATAACAAGCTAGACCCACCCTCTTTCTTTCTACCTGTCCTTGTTTTGTATGTCTTGTTTTGTAATAATTGTTTTGTACCCAGAACTCTGGATCTTTTTATTTCTGTCTGCTCTTTTATGTTTAGTTAAAAATTGTATACCTGCCTTTCATACCTATACACCATTCCTGTGTGTGTTCAATAAAAAATATTTGAACGAGAAATAACAAGCTAGCCAGCTTCTTAACCCTGTTGCCATAAAACGAACGTTATAAGCAGCCAGCTAGCTTCATCTGGCTAGAATGGTTTGACCGGACCGTGTTATGTGTTGTGAAGGTAGCTACAATAGTGGAATTTGCCTGTCGCCTTCAAAATAAAAGTCCCTATTCGAAAGTGATACAGAAGGTTACAATTGGTGGAATCATGCCATATTTAGACGAGATAATGTTAAACAAGGTTAGAGTGTTGGAATGTGGAGCAATGAAATGGGGGTATCAGTCTACTCGGTAACAGAACACAACTGGTGAAGAGTTTAATAATTACTAGCGTCATAGTTATTAGCGTCATAGCCCTTATTTACAAGCATTTCGCTACACCCTCATTAACATATGCTAAATATGTGTATGTGACCAATAAAATTGTATTTGATTATTGTAGGACTTTGAATGTGGGAAATCATCACCCCAATCTGCCTATTGTGCATGTTGACATTCACATTACACTGTACAGCCTTACCCAAGGATTGGGGATCAATTAAATGGGGTAACAGTCTACTCCAGGGGTCTCCAACCTTGTTCCTGGAGAGCTACCATCCTGTAGGTTGTCGCTGCAACCCAGGTTGTGACTAACCTTGTTCAGCTTATCAAACAGCTAATTATTAGAATCAGGTGTGCTAGATAAGGGTTTGAGTGAAAACCTACAGGATGGTAACTCTCCAGGAAGAGGGTTGGAGAGCCCTGGTCTACTCAGTACCCAAGTGCTTTTTTCCCCCAACGTCCTACTCAGAGTTATCAGGATCCAAAACATCCAAATTGTATTGTATTTCCTCTGGAACAGTGTTCAATACACATAGTAGGTTGACAGGTACAATAAATGTGGCTCAATTCACAGTGGTTTCAGAGTCCCGCAATAAGCTAATACTTACTCAAATGGATTTGGACCTAGACTTGGCATTCCGGTACCGCTTGCCGTGCGGTAGCAGAGAGAACAGTCTATGACTAGGGTAGCTGGAGTCTTTGACCATTTTTAGGGCCTTCCTCTGACACCACCTGGTATAGAGGTCCTGGACGGCAGGAAGTTTGGCGCCAGTGATATACTGGACCGTTCGCACTACCCTCTGTAGTGCCTTGCGGTCAGAGGCTGAGCAGTTGCCATACCAGGCAGTGATGCAACCAGGCAGTGATGCAACCAGTCAGGATGCTCTCGATGGTGCAGCTGTAGAACCTTTTGAGGATCTAAGGACCTATGCCAAATCTTTTCAGTCTCCTGAGGATGAATAGGTTTTGTCGTGCCCTCTTCACGACTGTCTTGGTGTGCTTGGACCATGTTAGTTTGTTGGTGATGTGGACACCAATGAACTTGAAGCTCTCAACCTGCTCCACTGCAGCCCACTGAGAATGGGGGCGTGCTCAGTCCTCTTTTTCCTGTAGTCCACACTCATCTCCTTTGTCTTGATCACGTTGAGGGAGAGGTTGTTGTCCTGGCACCACACGGTCAGGTCTCTGACCTCCTCCCTATAGGCTGTCTCGTCGTTGTCGTTGATCAGGCCTACCACTGTTGTGTCATCAGCAAATTGAATGATGGTGTTGGTGCCTGGCCGTGCAGTCATGAGTGAACAGGGAGTACAGGAGGGGACTGAGCACGCACCCCTGAGGGGCCCCTGTATTGAGAATCAGTGTGGCGGATGTGTTGTTGCCTACCCTTACCACCTGGGGGCGGCCCGTCAGGAAGTCCAGGATCCATTTGCAGAGGGAGGTGTTTAGTCCCAGGGACCTGAGCTTATTGATGAGCTTTGAGGGCACTATGGTGTTGAACGCTGAGCTGTAGTCAATGAATAGCATTCTCACATAGGTGTTCCTTTTGTCCACGTGGGAAAGGGCAGTGTGGAGTGCAATGGAGATTGCATCATCTGTGGATCTGTTGGGGCGATATGCAAACTGGAGTGGGTCTCGGGTTTCTGGGATGATGGTGTTGATGTGAGCCTTGACCAGCCTTTCAAAGCACTTCATGGCTACAGACGTGAGTACTACGGGTCGGTAGTCTTTTAGGCAGGTTACCTTAGTGTTCTTGGGCATAGGGACTATGGTGGTCTGCTTAAAACATGTTGGTATTACAGACTTGGGACAGGGAGAGGTTAAAAATGTCAGTGAAGACACTTGCCAGTTGGTCAGTGCATGCTCGCAGTACACGTCCTGGTAATCCGTCTGGCCTTGTGAATGTTGACCTGCTTAAAGGTCTTACTCACATCGGCTGCGGAGAGTGTGATCACACAGTCTTCTGGAACAGCTGGTACTCTCATGCATGTTTCAGTGTTATTTGCCTCAAAGCGAGCATAGAAGTAGTTTAGCTCATCTGGTAGGCTTGTGTCACTGGGCAGCTCTCGGCTGTGCTTCCCTTTGCAGTCTGTATTGGTTTGCAAGCCCTGCCACATCCAACGAGCGTCAGAGCCGGTGTAGTACGATTTGATCTTAGTCCTGTATTGACGCTTTGCCTGTTTTGATGGTTCGTCGGAGGGCATAGCGGGTTAGAGTCCCGCTCCTTGAAAGCGGCAGCTCTAGCCTTTAGCTCAGTGCGGATGCTGCCTGTAATCCATGGCTTCTGGTTGGGGTATGTACGTACAGTCACTGTGGGGACAACGTCATCAATGCACTTATTGATGAAGCCAATGACAGATGTGGAGTACTCCTCAATGCCATCGGAGGAATACCCTGAACATATTCCAGTCTGTGCTAGCAAAACAGTCCTGTAGCTTAGCATCTGCTTCCTCTGACCACTTTTTTTTATTGATCTAGTCACTGGTGCTTCCTGCTTTCATTTTTGCTTGTAAGCAGGAATCAGGATATAATTATGGTCAGATTTGCCAATGTAACAGTATAACTTTAGTACGTCCCCTCGCCCCGACCCGGGCGCGAACCAGGGACCTTCTGCACACATCAACAACTGACGCCCACGAAGCATCGTTACCCATCGCTCCACAAAAGCCGCGGCCCTTGCAGAGCAAGGGGAAACACTACTTCTAGGTTTCAGAGCAAGTGACGTAACTGATTGAAACGCTATTAGCGCGTACCCACTAACTAGCTAGCCATTTCACATCCGTTACACTCACCCCCCTTTCAACCTCCTCCTTTTCCGCAGCAACCAGTGATCCGGGTCAACAGCATCAATGTAACATTATAACTTTAGTACGTCCCCTCGCCCCAACCTCGGGCGCGAACCAGGGACCCTCTGCACACATCAACAACGGTTGCCCACGAAGAATCGTTACCCATCGCTCCACAAAGGCCGCGGCCCTTGCAGAGCAAGGGGAAACACTACTTCTAGGTTTCAGAGCAAGTGACGTAACTGATTGAAACGCTATTAGCGCGTACCCGCTAACTAGCTAGCCATTTCACATCCGTTACACCAAATGGAGGGCGAGGGAGAGCTTTGTATGCGTCTCTGTGTGTGGAGTAAAGTTGGTCCAGAGTTCTTTTTCCTCTGGTTGCACATTTAACATGCTGATAGAAATTTGGTAAAACGGATTTAAGTTTCCCTGCGTTAAAGTCCCCGGCTACTAGGAGCGCCACCTCTGGGTGAGCGTTTTCTTGTTTGCTTATGGCGGAATACAGCTCATTCAATTAATTCAGTGCCAGCCTCTGACTGTAGTGGTATGTAAACAGCTACAAAGAATACAATCTCGGTAGGTAATGTGGTCTACAGCTTATCATGAGATACTCTACCTCAGGCGAGCAATAGCTCAAGACTTCCTTGTACATCATGCACCAGCTGTTGTTTACAAAAATACATAGTCCTCCGCCCCTTCTCTTACCAGACGCCGCTGTTCTATCCTGCTGGTACAGCATATAACCAGCCAGCTGTATGTTGATGTTGTCGTCGTTCAGCCACGACTCTGTGAAGCATAAGTTGTTTCAGTTTTTAATGTCCCGTTGGTAGTTTAATCTTCAGCGTAACTCGTCGATTTTATTGTCCAAAGATTGCACGTTTGCTAGCAGATTGGAGGGAGAAGTGGGGGTTTATTCGATCGCCTACGAATTCTCAGAAGGCACCCTGACCTTCGTGCCCTCTTTCTCCACCTCCGCCTAACAAAATAAGTTACAAACAACGCAAATAAACAATTTTTAAAAACACATTCAACTGGGGGCATCTAAAACGTCTGCCATCCTGTCCGGCGCCCTTTTACAGGGATTACATGAGGGATTTGGACAACTGATATTAAAATAAAAATGAATATGACACATTTTTCAAATCAATATTAAGGAAATAATAATAATCAAAACACAATGCAATATTTTATTTATTTATTTAACTAGGCAAGTCAGTTAAGAACAAATTCTTATTTATAATGACGTCCTACCTCGGACGACGCTGGGCTAGTTGTGCACCGCCCTATGGGACTCCCAATCACGACCGGATGTGATACAGCCTGGATTCGAACCAAGGACTGTAGTGACACCTCTTGCACTGAGATGCAGTGCTTTAGACCGCTGCGCCACTCGGGAGCCCTAATATCACAATGGTCAACAATTTCTTTCCAGAAATGTGTTTAAAACCAATTATTTGTTATAACTAAGCCAAGATAGACCATTGCCTGTCGTTTCCAATGGGAGCAAATGAATCATAGTGGGCATACCCAAGTACGAGTTATCGAGATCCTATTGGTGGGTTCTATCATTATTTGCATATTTCAGTTAGGGAACGCCTACACTGAAGTGCTCGTGTGCAATAATTCAATTCGCCCTTGCACTCCATCTAAACAACAAACACATTTTAAACTTTGGAAAATGGTAAAGTCTACAAACTTAGCCCTCTCTGTTCGTAACATATTCTAGTTTTGGGAACACAAAACGGTATTGAGATCAAATGTTTAATGATGAGAATATTTGCAGAATGTCTGCCAAATTCCATCACATTCCATCTCCCCCCCACTTGGATTCCTCTCATCACCTTGGTGGTGAGTGGACATGCCAACCGGATACTTCAGATTTATACATTCGGTGAAACATCTGGTTTACTGTTCTATCTGTGTCAAAATTCTGACAGCTGGGTTGTATTTTAATCAGGCATCGAGATAGGCGTTCTATTTTTGGGGGTCCTTGCGTTAGTTCCTGGTCCACGTATGAGACAGATCCAAACGCAAATATTTAGCTAACAAAGATTTACCAGATAATGTGTAAATGTGACACTATAGTCTATCTGTTGATGATTCATCCCGGTCTATAAACTGTCTGGGATATTTTTAGTTTTTGACGTCGCTGTTATACGGTAAGTCGACTAGCTAGTTAGCGCTAATGGATGCTAGTATGTTCAAATAGTTTAGTTGTCGAACCCTGTGTAATCCACCCCTGATTTATGCCGAAAGCTGAAAGTTGATATCTCAGTATGTTGTTAAACCTACCCACACAGACCATTTATACTATTTTGAGGGTTAACTTAGTGATCACCCGGATTTCTAGCTAGCCTTCAAAGATGTTAGCAAGATTGTTGATGTTATGGCTATCTGTTGGACGGTAGAAGCTATGTCATAACATTATGCATTATCTTTTGGTTTTAGGGGAACGTCTTTTGACATACACATGAGATTTTGTCACAAAAAGCTATTTATTGTTATTTAATTTCTGAATCTGACAAACTGATTAATTTGTGTTTCTAGGATGCAGAATGTCTTGGTTGGCTGACCTGGCAGGGAAAGCTGAAGACTTCCTGAATAAAGTGGATGCAGGAGCTGCCAGCCTGACCAAACCCCAAGGCCGCACCTCCTCCTTCTCCTCAGCCTATGATGCTCCTGACTCCACCGAAACCTCTCAGTACAGTAGCACTGGCTACAGCACCAACACATCAGACACACAGCAACACCCCTATGGGAACGCCACCTCCCACAATGCACCAGGATCTGGTTTCATTACTGCAGCTGCTGGCAACATAAAAAAATCCAAAGGATCCCTGTTGACTAGCTCAGCCACAGTCTCCCCTACCAGCACCCTTCCCCTGGGGTCTTCCAGCACTGCCTCCTCCTCCAGCTCCATCAAACCCTCCTCCAGCTTTGTGAGGCCCAGTAAGAAGAGTCAGAGTGAGCAAGATGTGGATGATGACCTGTTGTTTGACTTCCTTAACAGCTCAGAGCCTCTGGCGGCCAACGAGAGGAGGGAGGTCAGACCAAGAGATCCTCTCAGAGTGTCTCCTGAAGGATCAGGCTCCCCCCAGCCAGCACCTCCTGCTTTGGCTGCTGCCCCCCTCATGGTCCCCTCAGCCCCCTCCACACCCCCCTCTCTACGGGGCATGTCTCGGTCCTCCAGCTACAGCTCTCTATCCACCAGTACTCACAGTGCCAAAACAGGGGGTTCAGAGGATGGCTCTGCCAAAGAAAGTCAAGGTACTGACACTTCAACTGGTAATGTTTAATGTCAAGGAACATACGTGTATGCCTTTTTTGTTCTTTTATCTCAATGTTTGGTCGACGACATACAAGTTTATGGAATAATCAACACAGTGTTCTTGTTAACAATTTCTAATTTAAGTCAGTTCAACGTTCCCTCCTTTATATGTATTCTCTCTTTCTCTTTTTTCCCCAGACACACCTGATGGTTCTGACTCTGGGTTGGCGGTTCCCCAGTCTATCACCTACCTATCAGAGTCTCCGGCCACATACGAGGCCCCTCCCCCAGCCCTGGCCCCGCCCCCTATAGAGGAGCAGCAGAGTCAGATGATGTCCAGTCTGCGTTTGGAGAACCAGCTACTGAGGTCAGAGGTCACCTCCCTTAACCAGGAACTGGCATCCATCATCCAGAGAGCCAAAGACACTCAGGAGGGTGAGAGAGAAGACTGAGGAAGGAGACTCATGTCCGGTCCCACATCTGTTTCTGCTGTCTTGCCAACTCCTATGGTCGTTGTCATGCCGATGGATGTTGTCTTGCCAAGACAGCGCTGACAGATCTGGGACCAGGTTATCCTCATGTATGTGTAGCAGACACCAAAAATAATGTGGTTTGGTTATGTCTGTCGTGGGCGTAACTGTATGGTCATAAATCTCTTTTCCTACAGAATTGAACCAGACACGGTTACGCACAGAGAAGTGGAATTCGGACCAGTCTCGCACAGACCGCACGGTCAGGGAGCTGCGGTCGCAGGTTGATGACCTCACAGAGGCCCTCGGCGCTAAGGACGGGCAGTTGGCCGTGCTGAAGGTCAGGCTAGATGAGGCAGATCAGTTACTGAAGTCACGGAGCTCTGCTTTGGAGGAGGCTCAGACTGAGAGGTCCCGGTATGTTTACAATCTTTGTAGATGGATAGGCCTGGAAGTACTAAATCTGTCTGCTTCATTCATTATTAGTAAAAGACAACTACATTTGTCAGAAGTCCAGGTATGTTTAATTAACCAAATCTTTGTGAATGAATAGATCCAGTCAATGAGGCTGTCCTACTGCCTCAACGTTTACATATTAGTAAAAAATATATATTTTGTTAAAAGTCTGAGAATAATCAACATCCAACAGTGGTTACATGGGTAGAAATGTTGTTGGCTCCGGAGGCTCTGTGTGAGGGGCTCTCTGAATAGCTAGTCTATGTGTAACGGAGGTAAGAACGTGCCGGAAGCTCACTCCACAGCTAGCTTTAAATGTCGCCCAATGAAGCTATTGAATCGGATCCTTTTCTGTTGAATCGGATCCTTTTCTGTCGGACAACCGGTTGGTACGTTGTCAAGGAGGCCGGTCATGTGTCTTTATGATCAGAGGACCACTGGTCCGAGCCCGGTGACTAAGGGAACCCGGGACAGTGGAGGAAGCGAAGCTGTTAGCATCAACTGAAGTTGGTTTTGCACTAGGGAGACAACAACTAACTTTGTACCCCCATCGTGTCCAGGATCCTCCAGGACCACACAGAAGGAAGCAGTATGCAGTCCCAGGCCATGACGACCATGCAGGAGAGACTGAGGGAGGCAGACATGGCTCTACGCAGGGAACAGGACGGCTATAGACAGATGCAGGTAGATATATACACACACACACACACACACACACACACACACACACACACACACACACACACACACGGTCCCGACTCTCAAGTACACATTGATATTTGTTTAAAAAAAATGATGAATCTTTAATCTGTCAAATACAAATGAAGGATGGCATGTGTAACTAGTGGAAACGGGGCACGTTCTTCATGTACAGTACATTCAGAAAGTATTCAGACCCCTTGACTTTTTCCACATTTTGTTTTACGTTACAGCCTTATTCCTAATCAATCTACACACAATACCCCATAATAACACATTTACATCAGTATTCAGACCCTTTACTCTGTACTTTGAAGAAGCACCTTTGGCAGAGGTAATAGCCTCAAGTCTTCTTGGGTATGACGCTACGTACCCGGGGCGGCAGGTAACCTAGTGGTTAGAGCGTTGGGCCATTAACCGAAAGGTTGCTAGATTGAATCCCAGATCTGACCAGATAAAAATCTGTCGATCTGCCCCTGAACGAGGCAGTTAACCCACTGTTCCCCGGTAGGCCGTCATTGTAAATAAGAATTTGTTCTTAATTGACTTGCCTAGTTAAGTAAAGGTTAAATACATTTTTTTTTAAATACAGACTTGGCACACCTGTATTTGGGGAGTTTCTCCTATTCTTCTCTGCAGATTCTCTCAAGCTCTGTCAGGTTGGATGGGGAGTGTCGCTGCACAGCTATTTTCAGGACTCTGCAGAGATGTTCAATCGGGTTCAGGTCCGGTCTCTGGCTGGGCCACTTTAGGACATTCAGAGACTTGTCCCGAAGTCTTGGCTGTGTGCTTAGGGTCGTTGTCCTGTTGGAAGGTGAACCTTCCCCACAGTCTGAGGTCCTGAGGGCTCTGGAGCAGGTTTTCATCAATGATCTCTCTGTAATTTGCTCTGTTCATCTTGCCCTCGATCCTGACTAGACTCCCAGTCCCTGCCGCTGAAAAACATCCCCATAGCATGATGCTGCCACCACCATGCTTCACCGTAGGGATGGTGCCAGGTTTCCTCCAGATGTGACACTTGGCATTCAGGCCAAAGAGTTCAATCTTGGTTTCATCAGACCAGAGAATCTTGTTTCTCATAGTCTGAGTTCTTTAGGTGCCTTTTGGCAAACTCCAAGCAGGCTGTCATGTGCCTTTTACTGAGGAGTGGCTTCCATCTGGCCGCTCTACCATAAAAGCCTGATTGGTAGAGTGCTGCAGAGATGGTTGTCCTTCTGGAAGATTCTCCCATCTCCACAGAGGAACTCCACAGCTCTGTCAGAGTGATCATTGGGTTCTTGGTGACCTCCCTGACCAAGGCCCTTCTCCCCCGATTGCTCAGTTTTGACCGGGCGGCCAGCTCTAGGAAGAGTCTTGGTGGTTCCAAACTTCTTCCATTTAAGAATGATGGAGGCCACTGTGTTCTTGGGGACCTTCAATGCTGCAGAAATGTTTTGGTACCCTTCCCCAGATCTGTGCCTCGACACAATCCTTTATTTAATTTAAAAAAATATTTATTTTTACTTTTCTCCCCTTTTGTCTCCCCAATTTCGTGGTATTTAATTGGTAGTTACAGTATTGTCTCATCGTTGCAACTCCCGTACGGACTCGGGAGAGGTGAAGGCCGAGAGCCGTGCGTCCTCTGAAACACGACCAAACCAAGCCGCACTGCTTCTGGACACAACGCCCACTTAACCCGGAAGCCAGCCACACCAATGTGTCAGAGGAAACACCGTTACACCTAGCGACTGTGTCAGCGTGCACTGAGCCCGGCCCGCCACAGGAGTCGCTAGAGTGCGATGTGACAAGGACATCCCTGCCGACCAAACCCTCCCTAACCTGAACGACACTGGGCCTATTGTGCGCCGCCCCATAGGTCTCCCGGCTGCGACAGAGCCTAGACTCTAACCAAGATCTCTAGTGGAACAGCTAGCAACTGCGATGCAGTGCTTTAGACCACTGCGGCACTCGGGAGGCCCTGCCTCGACACAATCCTGTCTCGGTGCTCTACGGACAATTCCTTCGACCTCATGACTTGGTTTTTGCTCTTGACATGCACTGCCAACTGTGGGACCTAAGATGTGTGTGTACCTTCACAAATCATGTCCAATCAGGTTGTAGAAACATCTCAAGGATGATCAATGGAAACAGGATGCACCTGAGTGCAATTTCGAGTCTCATAGCAAAGTGTCTGATTACTTATGTAAATAATGTATTTCTGTTTTTTTATTTTGAATAAATATGCAAAAAATATATATTTTTGCTTTGTCATTATGCGCTATTGTGTGTAGATTTTGATTTTGTTTTATTTAATACATTTTAGAACAAGGCTGTAATGTAACAAAATGTGTAAAAAGTCAAGGGGTCTGAGTACTTTCCGAAATGCACTTTAAGTCAATCATAGACTATAACGTGTCGTCTCCTTGGTTCCCACAGAGTGAGTTTGCGGTGCGGCTATCCAAGGTTGAGACTGAGAGGCAGACACTGGCGGAGGCTGTGACGGGCGCAGAGAGACGGGCGTCGGAGGATAAGCACCGGGTCGAGGACCTCCAACAGCAGATGAGGAGTGCCCGGAACGCAGCCGAGACGGCCAAGCAGGAGTTACACGACTATAAACACAAGGCCTCCCGCATACTACAGGTAAGAGACAGACTCTTATATCTGTCACATGTTGGAGATTTAGGACACAACTCACTATTTCCTTTCTAATGCTTTTGTTTTGTTGTACCGTGTGTGTGTGTGTGTGTGTGTCCTCTCCAGTCCAAAGAGAAGCTGATCAGCAGCCTGAAGGAGGGGTCAGGCCTGGATGGTCTGGAAGGAGGAGGAACGGGAGCTTTGGAGCTGGAGGAGCTCAGACATGAGAAGGAGCTGCAGAGAGATGAGATCCAGAAACTACAGGGACAGATGCAGACGCTCCGAGCTGAGATACAGGTGAGAAGGGACTGGAGATGGTTTCAATGATATATCCCTCTCTCTAGGCCGACTCTCTCTAGGCCGACTCTCTCTAGGCCGACTCTCTCTCGGCCCGACCCTCTCTAGGCCGACTCTCTCTCGGGCCGACTCTCTCTCGGGCCGACCCTCTCTCTCGGGCCGACCCTCTCTCTCGGGCCGACCCTCTCTCTCGGGCCGACCCTCTCTCTCGGGCCGACCCTCTCTCTCGGGCCGACCCTCTCTCTCGGCCCGACCCTCTCTCTCGGCCCGACCCTCTCTCAGGCCGACCCTCTCTCGGGCGACCCCCCCTTAGCACACATGCAAAGCAACTTACAGTACAGTGTGAGTGCATACAATTCTTTAGTATGTTGATGTGATTCCTGCAGTATCCCTGCGGGAATTGAACTCCTCACCTTGCCGTTGCTAGCACCAACTGAGCCACGCAGGACATGCTTACTTCAAGACAACCTTGGTGGCTGGATGACCTGGCTGTAAGAGTGAGATGTTGTGACCTTTCTTCTCCCAGGACTTGGAGGTGGCGGCCCTGACTGAGGCAGAGACGTGGCGAGAGCAGCAGCTGGAGATGCAGGAGCAACAGGCTCGACAGACCAGAGCCAAGCAGGAAGTGGAGGCCGAGGTGGAGCGCTACAAACAGGTAGCAGAATATATCTTATTATACCACGCCGTTGTTGAATACTCCTTTCTGATTGGCTTGAAGGGCATTCTAGAGCATGCGTTATTTCCCTGTAATGTACAGTGTAATTCAATGGCTTATGGTTAAGGAGGTTTCCCGTTTCTGCACGACTTAGATTTTTTTAAATAAATAAAAAATGAAATTCTGGAATTTTTTTGGCGTTAATTGTTTACTTTGTTTGCTCAGAATGTTCACGTAATAATTTTCTACGACCAGCAAACACTTCAGCGAACTGTATAAGATCATAAGCCAGCTAGAATCCTCTCACCCGTATGCAGTCTTTATTGTTGCTGGTGACCAAAATAATCGCCGACATGCCCCACAAAAATGATCCAGCAGACGACCACACCGGGTTTCGCTCCTATCAGGGTAAAAACAAGTAGTGGCTCCTGTGGGGCACGCGATCACCACGAATTCCCGGGTTCCTGTTGCGTCATGCTGATGGTAGAGTCGGGATTTGGCCCCATCCTGCCATCCTGCCTGGTTAATGGTACAGGCTTGTGGGGAATGTTTTTCTGGCACACGTTAGGTCTCTAAATACCAATTGAGCAATGTTTCCATGCCTCAAAGAATTCAGGCTGTTCTGGAGGCAAAAGGGGTTCCAACCAGGTACTAGATGGGTGTACCTAATAAACTGTGTGTACATCAGTCACAGGCTTTATTAGGAAATGTGTTGATGATGTTGAACCCACAATAACAATCTGGACATACTCCAACCAATAGAAATCTGTTAAATGTCAGCAGAACGAACCCTGATGACTCTGTGACCTGCGATGCGTACAAGGCAAGCAGGTACAAGCTCCGCAAAATCCATTAGGGAAAAGACAATACAGACTCAAACTTGAATTGATGTTCAACTCAAGACTCACGTCGCATGTGCCAAGCACTACAGATTACAAAGGCAAATACAGGTGTGGTGCCCCCCGAAGCCTCCCTCCCAGACGAGCTTAAAGCACCTGACGACCAGGTGCTTTCACTCGGCGCACAATTGGCCCAGCGTCGTCCTGCTTAGGGGAGGGCTTGGCCGGCAGGGATATCCTAGTCCCATCGCTCTCTAGCGACTCCTGTGGCGGGCTGGGAGCATGCACGCTGACACGGTCGCCAGGTGACCGGTGTTTCCTCCGACACATTGGTGTGGCTGGCTTACGGGTTAAGCGGGCATTATGTCAAGAAGCAGTGCGGCTTGGTTGGGTTGTGTTTCAGAGGACGCACGGCTCTCGACCTTCGCCTCTCTCGAGTCCGTACGGGAGTTGCAGCGATGAGACAAGACTGTAACTACCAATTGGATACCGCAAAACTGGGGAGAAAAAAGGGTAAAAGTAATAAAAATAAAAATAAAAGAATGCTGTTCATTAACTACAGTTCAACATTCAACACTATTGTTCCCTCCAAGCTCGACACCAAGCTCAGAGCCCTGTGTCTGAACACCACCCAGTGCAACTGGATTCTGGTCTTACTGACGAGCAGACCACAGGCTGTGTTTTTTGGCAACAACACCTCCTCCACACTGACTCTTAACACAGGAGTCCCCCAGGGATGTGTCCTCAGTCCTCTGCTGTACTCCCTGTTCACCCACGACTGTGAGACTTTGCACGACACCTACTCCATCATCAAGTTTGCTGACAACACCACGGTTGTAGGCCTGATAACCAACAACGATGAGTCAGCCTTTAGGGAAGAGGTCAGTGAACTGGCATTGTGGTGTCATGACAACAACCTCTCCCTCAATGTCAGCAAAACAAAGTTGATTGTTGACTTCAGGAAGCAGAGGGGAACATGCCCCCCGATTCACATCAATGGGACTGCAGTAGAGAGAATCACGAGTTTAAAGTTCCTCTGCGTCCACATCACCAAGGACTTGTCATGGACTAACAACACCACTCTTGTCAAGAGGACGCAACAGCGTCGCTACTTCCTAAGGCGGCTGAATAAATTCGGCATGCCAACCCCGGATCCTCACCGAATACTACCGCAGCACCGTCGAGTGTGTCCCGACCAATAGCATCACGGCCTAGTAAGGGAATTGCTCCATACACGACCGCAAGGCCCTGGTGCAGATGGCTCAGTACATCACTGGGGCTATGTTCACACCCATCCAGGAAATCTACTCAAAATGGTGTCTGAGGAAGCATCATCAAGGACCCCACATACCCCAGCCACGAGCTGTTCTCTCCCTTACCGTCGGGCGGACAGTATCGGAGCAGGAGGTCTGATACCAACAGGTTCAGAGACAGTTTCTATCTACAAGCCATCAGACTGCTGAACACATCTCAACAGGACTAACCTCCTGCTCTGATTCTCCACACCTCAGCGCTCGGTCACTCACACTCACACACACACACAGTCATACACAAAGTATGTGGCCGCTTTTTCAGCCACACCCGTTGCTGACCGGTGTATAAAATCGAGTACACAGCCCAGCAATCTCCGTAGACGAACATTGGCAGTTGAATGGCCTTACTGAAGGATGCCACCTTTCCAACAAGTCAGTTTGTCAAATTTCTTCCTTGCTAGAGCTGTCCCGCTCACCTGTAAATGCTGTTATTGTGAAGTGGAAATGTCGAGGAGCAACAACGGCTCAGGCGCAAAGTGGTAGGCCACACAAGCTCACAGAACGGGACCGCCAAGTGCTGTCTTCGGTTACAACACTCGCTACCTAGTTCCAAACTGCTTCTGGAAGCAACATCGGCAAAAAAAACTGTTCGTCGGGAGCTTCATGAAATGGGTTTCCATGTCCGAGCAGCCGCACACAGGCCTAAGATCACCATGCGCAATGCCAAGCATCGGCTGGAGTGGTATATGCACAGAGCCCTGACCTCAACTCCATCGAACACCTTTGGGATGAATTGGAACGCCGACTGTGAGCCAAGCCTAATCGCCCAACATCAGTCCCCAACCTCACTAATGCTCTTGTGGCTGAATGGAAGCAAGTCCCCTCAGCAATGTTCCGACATCTAGTGGAAAGCCTTCCCAGAAGAGTGGAGGCTGTTATTGCAGCAAAGAGGGGGGGGGGGCCAACTCCATATTAATGCCCATGATTTTGGCATGAGATGTTCGACGAGCAGGTGTTCACATATGTTTGGCCATGTGGTGTACGTTCACGCTACACACATCACATCTGTTGCTACCAGACTCTTATTATAGTGCTCAGTTTATACACTGCCCCATCCCCCCCTTCCCCAATACACCTGTAAATATTATAAATTGTGCCTTCCTGTATTATACCGATGCTAAAATGTGTATTATATTATTTTGTATTGTTTTATTTTCTTATTGTTGCATTGTCGAAGGAACCCGCAAGTAAGCATTTCATTGGACGATGTCTACCAAGCGTATCCAATGCATCCGACTAATAAAACGTTAAACTTGGGTCCTATTCATTAAGGTGTGCAACGGAAAACATTATGAAACGTTTTGCGATGGGAAATGTGTTTTGTTTCTTATTCGACCACATGTCCAGGTAGTCCATGCCTGTTTCTTTCTCTGTATCTGGGCTAAAGGGAACTTTTTAAGTGTGTGTGTGTGTGTGTGTGTGTGTGTGATGTAGGAGCTACAGTATGTAGAGGAGGAAAACCACCGTGCCAAGACCACACTACAGAGTCGCATCAAGGATCGGGAGGATGAGATACAGAAACTCAGAAACCAGGTATATAGACATACCAGTTAAAGTCGGAAGTTTACATACACTTAGGTCGGAGTCATTTAAAACTCGTTTTTCAACCACTCCACAAATTTGGTGTTAACAAACTATAGTTTTGGCAAGTCGGTTAGGACATCTTACTTTGTGCATGACACGAGTACCGTAATTTTTCCAACAATTGTTTACAAGTCCTCAACTGGCAGCTTCATTAAATTGTACCTGCAAAGCACCAGTCTCAACGTCAACAGCGAAGAGCCGACTCCGGGATGTTGTATATGACAATAAAGTTCACATTTTATTTATTTATATATATATATAAAATGTGACCTTTTATTGACATTCTACTGCATTGTTAGGAGCTAGGAACATAAGCATTTCATTGCACGAGTTATGACGTGCTAAATTGTATACGACCAATACGCTTATTTGATTTTAGAAGAAGCACAAGTAATGTTACATTTCCCTGTCCCGCCCTCTTTTTTTTTTGTCCCCCCCCCCCCCCCCCCCCCCCCCCCCCGCCTCACCATCCTGCCTCCCTAGCTGACCAATAAGGCTCTGAGCAGCAGTAGCCAGGTGGAGCTAGAGAGCAGGTTACACCAGCTGACGGAGACTCTGATCCAGAAACAGACCATGCTGGAGTCCCTGGGAACAGAGAAGAGCTCACTGGTCTTCCAGCTAGAGAGGCTTGAGGCCCAGCTGAAGAGCGTCCAGGGAGAAGGGCAGACCGGGGGGCCGGCCATTAACATGAGCAGCATGGAGAGCCCAGGTGAGGCTGGGGCTGTTTAAAAAAAAAAATACCACCCAATTTCGTACACTATTTTTGACCAGCTCAGGTGAGACTGATGTCATGTGGATGGATATGATTATGTAGCCTGGTTGTCCCAGATATGTTAATAATGTGTAACCAACTCCTTCAGGTCTGGGTCCAGGCTAAGGGTCAGGGTGGGGAATTATTATTTTTGGGGAAAGAACAAACTCCATGCTACTCTTGAATGTCTAAAACTGGATAAAGTAGAAATTATAATGGACCTTTTTTAATATATATTTTTTTTAAACAGCCCTTTTTTTGCTGGCCTGCAAATTGTTTTTGACGAACAAATCGGTCTGAAAATTAATCTGTGCTTCCCTCTGCTGAATTTTGAAATCCTGGTGTTGCCCTGGAGACAAAATGTTTGCCAACCCCCTGGACTAGTTGGTTAAAGTACTTAAAGTAGTACCTTTCTTGATGCTAAACTAACTTTATTTGACAGATCGTCAAATAAAAACATTGATTTGAGAATTTTGGGAAGCTTTTTTTTATTTTATCAGATGAACAAGCACTCAACACTTTGCTCAAGCTCTTTATTTATTTTTATTTTTTTGTTTTCTTCAGGTGGCCACTCAAATTGTTGGTATATGTAAAGCGTTTCCCACACTGGGAGCAGAGGTAGGGTCTCTCCCGTGGGAAACTCTCTTGTGCTTACTGAGCGTGAAGGAATGACGGAATCTCTTTACACACTCTGTAGAAGAGAAGGGTACTACTTCTGTGTGGATCTGCTGGTGGCTTGTAAGATCACTGGTGTTTTCGGCAAGTGTCTTCCCACATTCAGTGCTAAGGGCGTTCTCATGTGTGCCGTGCCTCGTGTCTCTCTTAAGTTTGCGCTGCTAGTGAAACTCGTCCCACACTCATCACAGGTGGTCTTTAACCCAGTGTGGATCATCATGTGTTTTATCAAGCTCATCTTTTCAACGAAGATGTACCACATTGTTGGCAACAGTGGGGGGTTTTCCTCCTGTGTGGATTATCTTGTGCCTACTGAGAGAGAGTGTGTGTTTTGTTCACATCATTTCCATGTGTTTTGGTGGGTTGGGAACCTGTTTTGTTCACATCATTTCCATGTGTTTTGGTGGGTTGGGAACCTGTTTTGTTCAGATCTGTGCATTTAGGATGTCCTTTATCTGACATCGTAGTGCATTTGTACTTTAGAGACAAACTCCCATCCTTCTCTCATCCTCAAACTCACTTAACAACAAGACATCGGCTCGTTTTCATTTCGATGTTCAGATTCCTGTATAATCCCTTTTGATTCTCCAAGTCTATTCAACAAGACATCGGCTCGTTTTCATTTCGATGTTCAGATTCCTGTATAATCCCTTTTGATTCTCCAAGTCTATTCAACAAGACATCGGCTCGTTTTCATTTCGATGTTCAGATTCCTGTATAATCCCTTTTGATTCTCCAAGTCTATTCAACAAGACATCGGCTCGTTTTCATTTCGATGTTCAGATTCCTGTATAATCCCTTTTGATTCTCCAAGTCTATTCAACAAGACATCGGCTCGTTTTCATTTCGATGTTCAGATTCCTGTATAATCCCTTTTGATTCTCCAAGTCTATTTAAAAAGTAATTGAAGCATTCAGTCAGGTGACTTTTCAAACCCGCTTCTATCGCTTCAGTTTTGATTTGAAAATTAGTCTAAGGCCCAGGAGTAATACTTATGTGTTGACAACATGTGACCAGGCTTCTTCACACTCCTGTCTGGGGGAAAAATGCCTGTTTGTTGGTCAGCGGCTGGTCCAGAATCAGGCTCACTTTTCACAAAAACAGGAAGCAGGGAGGAAAGGCTGGTTCCGGTGAACAAATCACAGCTCACCTCACAGCTAGATCCAATATGAAAGCACACAACAAAAGTGTTATTCCATGTGGAATTGACTAAACATGGCCATGACATTAATACTTTAGTTTACAACAGACAACATTCTCTAGATTTTTCTACAGAAGCTTTTTAGACATCTGAAATATTTCAGAGAAATATTTCATCAAAGAAATATGTAGATAAAAAAATTAAAATAATTTGCTGTGTGTGTGTGTGTGTGCGCGCTCACTGCTCAGAATAACAACTTCAATATTAATTTGAGTCTTCACAACGTTTTTTCAGAGATTTAAAAAACAAGATTACATTAAACATGACAACCAACAGAACTAAACAAAACAGATTCACTTTCAGTTCTCTACTCTCTTACAATGTTTCATTATACCTAAAGTTATTTTGTTTTTGTCCTTTAAGTTTACTGTAGTATAGTGTATCGGAGGCTTTACAGCAACACCACAAGAGAAATACAGCAACAACACAAGAAAGCAGAATCAAAATGCCCAGAATCCAGTTGTACATCGGAAGGACTCATAGATTCACCATATTGTTTTTTTTACATTGACACTTCTCGGAGGAACAGCAAGATTAGGGGGAACAGCAAGATTAGGGGGAACAGCAAGATTAGGGGGAACAGCAAGATTAGGGGGAACAGCAAGATTAGGGGGGACAGCAAGATTAGGGGGAACAGCAAGATTAGGGGGAACAGATAGTAAAAAGGAGCCCGGTGTTGTATAGAAGTCTTCTCCCTTGTTCTTAAATATAGCACTAATTTTCTCCAGTGGTAGTTGGACTTATTAAAGAGCTCACAATTCCACTGATTTTTATTGTTTGTGGCTGGTCTTTTTATCCAGTTCTAGAGAATGTATTTTCAGGCCACAGAGACATTTTTTTTGAAGGAGATTTGAGCAGATTTTGGGGAAGCTGAGATGTTACTAGTAAAAGATGTGAGATTTGTTTCATGATTTCACCATAACCTCTTGGATGGCAGGACTGAAAATACCTTTATGTTAACGTCACACAGGGACACGACAGAGGAACGCACCAATCCTATTCAACGACCACGACAGTCCAGGAGTGTATGGCCAGGTACGCAAGGCAGCCAGCACCATCGACCGGTTCAGGTGAGCTATTATACCAGAGGGTTGGCTTTATCAAAACATACTTTTGTGTAGTGTGATCTTAAAAAATGCTTTATTCAGACAGTACAGAAACAGGGGTAGACAGGCCAGACAGGGCAATCTACCACAAGACCTTCAAGGCTCTTATCAGTATCAGGAATGTTACCATACAACTGTACCTCAAGTTAAGTTTGAGGAATTGTTTGGTATTGTTAACTTGTCACAATACATGAGCTGTTTGTTAAAGAGCAGTGGAATTTCATTCTCGTTCTATATGTTTCAATGCTTTTTTCATATTTTATAGGCACGAATGTTTACCATTCAACCACACGAGTGTCACACATTTATATCTCACCTCGACAATAATCTGAAAATCTTGTCCTTCCAGCATCCGATTAGGAATCTTCCTGAGACGCTACCCCATGGCTCGGGTTTTTGTAATACTTTATATGGTGAGTGTCTTTTGCTCTAATGCAACTTGTGTATTGCAACTACTATAATTACTGTACATGTAACGCTAACCAAAATATAAGTTGAAATTCTCTATTCCTTTTTAACTGAATAAAACCAATGAAAACCAGTATAAAACTCTTGCTGTTTAAAAAAAAAAAAAAAAAGTCGTTTTACACAGTCTTTTGTTCAATATAAATGTGTCACAATAATCTTTTAAAGCCCAGTTTTTTTTTCAGGCACTACTGCACCTATGGGTCATGGTCGTTCTGTTGACCTATTCCCCAGAGATGCATGAGATCCACGACCATCCTGCAGGGAGATAGAACACAAGGCCTGAACGATGTCATGATAGAGCTTTATTATATATATGTTGTTGTGATCTGGGGTAAGGTGAAGAGATTAGTTCCCTTTGTCATCGAAGACTAGCCTGGTGCCAGATCTGTTTGTGCTGTTTAGACCTGCCTACCATGCACGCAACTTTAGGTCAAAAGTACGCTGGTATGGGGGGACCCTTTAACACAAATGGGCTTTTAGTCGGCGAATTGTGGCTTTTGACTCAACCGTGTGAAGTTGGAGCTGAGCCAATCAGAGGACATGGGCGAGGAGGGAAAATCGCGATCTCTCAGCTACAGGCCGTAACCCTAAAGTCACAGCACTGTGACGACCCTGGGTTTATAAGCGCGGATATCGACTCTGCCGTTCGAGCATGCTTTTGCGGCACAGTCGATAGCGCGCCGGACCTCGGGCCTAGAAGGTCGAGGGTTCGAGACCTGCTCCCTGCTGTTTCATTACAGTACTATTTCCCTCTCTCAGGCTGGATGGCAGCTCTCCGCCACGTCCGTTGATACCACTGATGTGTGAGGAAAAGGGGTAGGGAAAAATGGAGAACGAATTGTTTTGCCCAATACATTTTTCCAAAATAGTGTGTTTAGTCAAGCACATAACCACTATTCTTTTGTAGTTCGCTCCTTGGTTAAGGCGTCATTACGACGAAAGTAGTTAGCTACAGCATTTATTAAACGAACCGTGAACATTCTCTTGACCGCGCATGCTTTGATCTCCGCAACAGCGCGTTGACGAGCAAGGGGAAATGTGCGCGTCGCTGCGTGGATGGAAAACGGTCGTGGCAGGGGAGAGCTCCTCCGACGGTACCGTCCTTCACAGAAAGTTCTGTTAGACGTTTTAACGATTAGTAGGCCAATGTTAATCAATCAGTTTCTTGATCTGTCCTCTTGATGTAGCTAGATGTCAACAGTAGGCTGGCTAATGCTGTGGTAAATCAATTCACCAATGACAACGAGGCATGTTGAATGAATGTTAGGCTAGTATTCAGGCCTGATGGATTAGATCAAGGATAGAGATCTGAAACCAGCTCCGATAGCCCTAGTTGTTTCATAGTCTATATAGCCCACAGTAAGCTAGACTAATACATTGCATCCAGTAATTTAATTATTCAGAATTCTCCCCGAACAAAATGAAGAAGCCAGTCTACACTTTCAATAGACTCTATTCCACATAAAGACATCTATTCATTAGAATTACCCCTAAATTGAACCTAGAAAAATGTGAAAGTGTCATTGAGACCAGCTTAATTTGATTTAGGATCAAACACAAGACTACATTTGATATAATTTAAGACTAGGTTTCAGGAAATGGCAGTTTAAAGTTTTTTTTATTTTTTAATTGCAAAATGGCGTCTGTGGTGCCGCGCTGAAGACATACTTCAAGGTTGGCAGGTCTGTGTTTTGCCAGCTCCGTTCTCCGTTGGCATGACAATGACCATAGGAGTTGGCTAGAAAGCACACCTAGATCTGAGACCAAAGGCTAGTTGGAGTAGGGATGGAGCAAGCTGCCGATTTAATGACTCAATAAGCACAGAACTGACATGCTAGCTACTCTATGGGACACTGACTGACTTAGGATCACTTTTCCCTGTTATCCACCTCCTAAGGGTTGACAAAATTCTTGTAACGTTCCCCAAAATTCAGGTTTTCCAGACATTCTCTTTAGAGGTTTCCTGGAATCAGAATAACCAAGGAGGGAATCCACTAACTGGAATCCTCCAACTACGATTTCTGGGAAACCTGGGAATTTGGAGAAAGTTACTAGTATTGTGCAACTCCCCCTGTCCCCCCCTGTCCTCTCCACTGTCACATCCCCTGTCCCGTCCCATGTCCCTCCCCCTGTCCCCCCCGTCCTACCTAAAGATCCACAGGTCAGTCACAGTAGAATGGGGTTTTATAGCTGTTATGCAGTCAGATGCTGATGGGTGGTGCAGTGATGACGGCATATTCATTACAGTTATATTAATTTATCCTTATCCCCTTCTCCTGTATGATGTTACCCTCCCCATCTTAAATCTGTTAAGTTTATTTTCCCCATAGAAACTTATGTTTCCATTCACAGTTTTTATGTGAGTAAAGTCATACCTATATAAAAAAAAAAAAGATAATGAAAGCTGGGATGGAAACCGAAAAGTTTCGGTACAATTGTATAAATGCCGACAGATAATTTGTTTGTTCAATATGGTGGGTCCTTTTTTGTGTCGGTAAAATGTATTGTGTGTGAGAAATGGCAGTGGAAACGTCCTTTTTATGCGAAAAATGTTGATATAATAACTATCATATCGACGTAAACTTTGGAGTCACGCAATGATATGGTGTGTGTGATCCTTCCACTACGACTCGGAAAACCATGCAGTTTATTAGGCTACAGATGAAATGGGTTGAACTTCACAGGGTGGTGAAAAAGTGCACGGTGAAAAAGTGCACGGTGATCTTGAGGCACGTATCCAATAAATATCGAGGGTCTTACTCTGGTGACATGATGATCGACGCTTGACTGCTGTTTTGACAAATAAACATTTGCATATTTTCTTTTATGCGGATTCTAGAATATTCACATGAAAATCTGTCTCTCCAATTGGATGGAAACTTAGCTACTGAGGATTATTTAAATGTGAAAAGGATTATTTTAATAAACATCAAACCTGAAGATTAAAAACACTGTTTTTGTTTCATCTGTCTGTGGATGCATAAATGATTTGCTTCAGTTTAAAACACAACACTGCTTTTCTTAGCAGTGTATACTTGCCTGACAGGAAATTGCCATGCTGTAGATGAATTATAGTAGATTCCTCCTTAGAAACTATCGTGGGCCTACATACCCTGTTGGAACAACCAGAGGTGAGTCCCTGCTAACACTGGCCTGGCCAAAACTCATCTACCTGACCCTACATACACTACATGACCAAAAGTATGTGGACACCTGCTCATTATACATCTCAATCCAAAATCATGGGAAATAATATGGAGTTGGTCCCCCTTTTTGCTGCTATAACAGCCTCCACTATTCGGGGAAGGCTTTCCATTAGATGTTGGAACATTTCTGCGGGGACTTGCTTCCTATTCAGCACAAGCACATTAGTGAGGTATGGAAACCTAAGCTTGGCTCGCAGTCGGCGTTCCAGTTCATCCCAAAGGAAATGGAAACCCATTTCTTGAAGCTCCCGACGAACAGTTATTGAGCTGACGTTGCTTCCAGAGGCAGTTTGGAACTCGGTAGTGAAGTGTTGCAACCGAGGACAGACTAATTTTACACGCTACGCGCGTCAGCACTTCAGTTCGGTGAGCTTGTGTGGCCTACCACTTCGCGGCTGAGCCATGGTTGCTTCTAGACGTTTCCACTTCACAGTAACAGCACTTACAAGACCAGGGCAGCTCTAGCAGAGCAGAACTTTGATGAACTGACTTGTTGGAAAGGTGGCATCCTATGACGGTGCCACGTTGAAAGTCACTGAGCTCTTAAGTCCATTCTACTGCCAGTGTTTGTCTATGGAGATTGCGTGGCTGTGTGCTTGATTTTATACAGCTGTCAGCAACAGGTGTGGCTGAAATAGATGAATCTACTCATTTGAAGGGGTGTCCATATGCTTTTGTATATATATTGTATAAAATGTTTAGGTGAATAATGAATAATATACAGTTGGCTAGGTTTTCCGTGCATCGGCAAGACAGAACAGCTACTTCCTGTAAGACGAGGGGTTGTGGTCTGTGTCTATTTGTCAATAACAGCTATATTTTTCGTAGCCATCTATTTACCACCACAAACCAATGCTGGCACTAAGACCGCATTCAACGAGCTGTATAAAACCATAAGCAAACAGGAAAATACTTATCCAGAGGTGCTTCTAGTGCCCGGGGACTTTAATGCAGGAAAAATTAAATAAATTTGACTTAATTTCTACCAGCATGTCAAATGTGCAAGCAGAGGGGAAAGAAATTACTCTAGACCACTGATAATGGAATTTATATGCTTAAAGGTAATGACTAAACAATTCCACCCTGAAACGTAATCATTCGATTCTGTAACATGTGTAATGAATTAAAGTGATAAACTTAAGTCCAATAAGGTTTGGTCGAGACCAGTAAGGGAGAGAAATGTGTGTGTGTGTCTTAAGAAAACACAGAGAACAATTCAACTATTCATGACCTGACCTGGCTAGAACTCTGAGAAACTTACGGCAGGAAAGGGAGTCCTATCAAGGTCCCTCTAATCTCGGGGGATGGAACTGCCAGCTTGGTAGTGATAAACAGTGGTGATATCTATGGAGAAGGATACATCCTACCTACTGTTCGTGTGTATGTATGTGCGTAGGCTATCTATTGTTTGTGTGTAGGTATGTGCGTAAGTAGGGAGTTATAAAATGACATGTTCTTTGTATTTGGACTTCAGAAGGTTCTCGTGAATAACCTGTACGAACCTTTTGCAGAAGCTGAGTCTTTGCCTAATTATTATTAAACCCAGGGTCTTACAAACCTCAGGGATTGGTCAAAGCTTAAATGATTGTTAGTTATTATCATTGGGATTGAAAATTCTCGTGACAACCACCTTTACTCCACAGACGCAGATGCTAAGCTACAAGAATGTTTTGCTAGCACAGACTGGAATATGTTCTGGGATTCATCTGATGGCATTGAGGAGTACACCACATCAGTAACCGGATTCATCAATAAATGCATCGACGACGTTGTTCCCTAGCTTCCATCCTCCTCTGGGTACATTGACTTCAGTACAAAACCTAGGAGGCTCATGGTTCTCACCCCCTTCCATAGACTTACACAGTAATTATGACAACTTCCGGAGGACTTCCTCCAACCTATCAGAGCTCTTGAAGCATGAACTGACATGTTGTCTACCCAATCAAAGGATCAGAGAATGAATCTAGTACTGAAAGCATAAGCTACAGCTAGCTAGCACTGCAGTGCATAAAATGTGGTGAGTAGTTGACTCAAAGAGAGAGAAAGACAATAGTTGAACAGTTTTGAACAAATTAATTTCTTCCAAAATGGAGGCGAGAGAGAGAGATTTTCAGTTTCATTGTAAGCAAATGCAGCTAGCTAAGTTTAGCCTATTCAGCATCACTCTGTTTGCAAGGCACTACAGAGGGTAGTCCGTACGGCCCACTACATCACTGAGGCCAAGCTTTCTGCCGTTCAGGACCTCTATACCAGGCGGTGTCAGAGGAAGGCCCTAAAAATTGTCAAAGACTCCAGCCACCCTAGTCATAGACTGTTCTCTCTGCTACCGCACGGCAAGCGGTACCGGAATGCCAAGTTTAGGTCCAAAAGGCTCCTTAACAGCTTCTACCCCCAAGCCATAAGACTGCTAAACAGTTAATCAAACGGCTACCGAGACTATTTGCATTGTCCGCTGCTGCTACTCGCCGTTTATTATCTATACGTAGTTTGATTTGATCAGGTTTGAACATTGTCATACAAAAAGGTCATAGGAACTTATTGTGGGCGTTGACTTTTGACTGGAATCTATGTATGAAATATGAAATCTACATTATGGAGAAAAGCACATTATAATGTCCATGACTGCGTTTAATAACAGTGTGGAAAGCATTGAGGTCTTGGAACAGGGTATCGGATCAAATGGGCTGCTGGAAGGCGTGAAGCGAGACGGTGGACGGTGGTTGGAAGAGCGCGCTTGTTTGAAATGGAAAAGCGTTGGCGGTAGCTTTCGATAAAGAAGAACATCAAGACGAAGCAGCTGTTTTATAAGTGGGATGAACTGTTGAGCGCTACATCCCGAGGGGTTCCTGCTGATTGTACGGAGGTTGTGACAGCCGGTTAAATGGCATCCCTTGAGAAAGCAAGAACAAGATGTATGTCAGGAGAAGTGCAGTATTATCATAAGGAGACGTATACTTGGAATACGGAGGAGGAATGGAGGGAAAAAGAGAGGCAGAGGAGGTTTAAGGGAGCGAGAGAGAGGGAGGAGGTCTGAGAGAGAGAGGGAGGAAGAGGAGGTCTAAGAGAGAGAGAGGAAGAGGAGGTCTAAGAGAGAGAGGGAGGAAGATGAGGTCTAAGAGAGAGAGGGAGGAAGATGAGGTCTAAGAGAGAGAGGGAGGAAGATGAGGTCTAAGAGAGAGAGAGAGGAAGAGGAGGTCTAAGAGAGAGAGAGAGAGGAAGAGGAGGTCTAAGAGAGAGAGGGAGGAAGAGGAGGTCTGAGAGAGAGAGGGAGGAAGAGGAGGTCTAAGAGAGAGAGAGGAAGAGGAGGTCTAAGAGAGAGAGGGAGGAAGAGGAGGTCTGAGAGAGAGAGGGAGGAAGAGGAGGTCTAAGAGAGAGAGAGAGAGGAAGAGGAGGTCTAAGAGAGAGAGGGAGGAAGAGGAGGTCTGAGAGAGAGAGGGAGGAAGAGGTCTAAGAGAGAGACAGAGGGAGGAAGAGGAGGTCTGAGAGAGAGAGAGAGGAAGAGGAGGTCTAAGAGAGAGACAGAGGGAGGAAGAGGAGGTCTAAGAGAGAGAGAGAGGAAGAGGAGGTCTGAGAGAGAGGGAGGTAGAGGAGGTCTAAGAGAGAGACAGAGGGAGGAAGAGGAGGTCTAAGAGAGAGGGAGGGAGGAAGAGGAGGTCTGAGAGAGAGAGAGGAAGAGGAGGTCTAAGAGAGAGACAGAGGGAGGAAGAGGAGGTCTAAGAGAGAGAGAGAGGAAGAGGAGGTCTGAGAGAGAGGGAGGTAGAGGAGGTCTAAGAGAGAGACAGAGGGAGGAAGAGGAGGTCTAAGAGAGAGGGAGGGAGGAAGAGGAGGTCTGAGAGAGAGAGGGAGGAAGAGGAGGTCTAAGAGCGAGAGAGAGAGGAAGAGGAGGTCTAAGAGCGAGAGAGAGAGGAAGAGGAGGTCTAAGAGCGAGAGAGAGAGGAAGAGGAGGTCTAAGAGCGAGAGAGAGAGGAAGAGGAGGTCTAAGAGAGAGCGAGAGAGGGGCAGAGGGTGAGCTTGAGTCGGTTAAAAATGGCGGGAAAAAAGGAAATGGTTTGTTAAAGAAGAATGGTAGAAAGTGTAAGAGGAAGACAGGAGGTGAAATGGAAGTGAATGAGGTCAAAGTATCGGAGGTGGTCGGTGTGGTGAAGTTCTCAGAGCCCGAGGCTGGCACCGAGGGTCAGGTTAAAGATGAGTCCGTGACAGTAGGAGTGATGTTTTTGGAAAAAGTGGACCCTTGCCTTTTGGCTGATCCTTTTGTGGTTTCAGGGTGGGTGAAAACAAAGTTGGGTGCTGTGGAATCAGTGACGGTAACCAGAAGTGGTCTTGTGATAATTGTTTGTGTTTCTGCTGGTCAGAGGGAGAAGGAGCTCCATGTTAAACGAACTGGGGCATGTGAATTGTTTTGCTCTCAAGAAAAGTGCGCCATTGAAAGGAGTGATTACTGGGGTAGCGGTAAATGTTGAAGTTGACCAACTGAAGGGAAAGATTCCCGGGGTTTGTGATGCTAGTTGTTTGGTGCGACGCAGACAGGGTGGCGTAAGTGGTGAAACAGAAGAGTCATTGTCTGTTCTTTTGAGTTTTGATGTTGTCTTTCTCCGACAAAGTGATGTTAGGATATATAAGTTATCCTGTACGAGCTTTTGTGCCAAATACATTACGTTGTTACAGGTGTGAAGTTTATGGGCATGTGGCAGCAGTGTGTAGCTGGGAGGTTCCTAGGTGTGAGAAGTGTGCAGAAGGGCATGAGACAAAGGAATGTGTAGCATTGGGGAAAGTAGTGGTCTGTGTTAATTGTAGGGGTGCCCATGGGGCTGGGGATCAGAAATGTCCCGTGTGAGAGAGATGCAGGTTGAGGTTTCCAGGGTTAGAGTAGTGCAGAAGTTGTCATATGCTGAGGCAGTGAAGAAAGTAGAGGAAGATGGGTCAAGGTGGAGGGATCCTGAGAGGAGTGGTGTGACTAGTAGATCTGTACCAGAACAGAGGGAGGGATCCTGAGAGGAGTGGTGTGACTAGTAGATCTGTACCAGAACAGAGGGAGGGATCCTGAGAGGAGTGGTGTGACTAGTAGATCTGTACCAGAACAGAGGGAGGGATCCTGAGAGGACTGGTGTGACTAGTAGATCTGTACCAGAACAGAGGGAGGGATCCTGAGAGGAGTGGTGTGACTAGTAGATCTGTACCAGAACAGAGGGAGGGATCCTGAGAGGACTGGTGTGACTAGTAGATCTGTACCAGAACAGAGGGAGGGATCCTGAGAGGAGTGGTGTGACTAGTAGATCAGTACCAGAACAGAGGGAGGGATCCTGAGAGGAGTGGTGTGACTAGTAGATCTGTACCAGAACAGAGGGAGGGATCCTGAGAGGAGTGGTGTGACTAGTAGATCTGTACCAGAATAGAGGGATAAACCAACAAGTGATATATGTTTCAGTAAGATTGGATTTATAGCATTTATAGCCAATGGTTATCAACTGTACTGCAGCGATGGAACGTAAGTCGCAGAAAATGGAGGTTGGGAAAGGGGGATACCTAGTCAGTTGTCCAACTGAATGTATTCAACTGAAATGAGTCTTCTGCATTTAACCCCTCTGAATCAGAGGTTGTGGTGGCAGCTACAGAGAGGTATTTGGGTGTGTGAGACTTGACATCAGTAGAGTTACAGGGTGTGTTAAGTGGTGGTGTCCCATCCTTTCAGGTTGTTGGCCTGAAGTAGGACTAAATATATTTAAATGGTGGAGTAGGGTGGTGTTAGTTAGATGTTAGGGTATTTGATTATTTATTTATTTTTCAAGCAAAGTGTAAGGGAGTTGTACTCCAGTCTAGTAGGTGGCGGTAATGCAACATTTATTGGATGCCAACTGCCGTTAAACCTCATCGAAGAAGAACAGTATACTCAAATATTTGTATAACTAAACCAAGATAGACCACAGCCTGTCGTTTCCAATAGGAACAAATGCGTCATAGTTTGAAGAACAAGCAAGGAGGTGGGCAGAGCCAAGAACGAGCTAGCGAGATCCTATTTACCTGTTCTAGCATTCATCTGCATATTTCCGTTAGGGAACGACTACTCTGTGAAGTTCACGCTTGCACTCCTAAACAATGCGATTTAAAATTAAAATAAAACACGTAGTCCACTCTGTTCAAAACTGATTCTAGTTTTGGCAACAGAAAACTGTATTGACATCAAATGTTTAATCGATGAGGAAATTAGCAGAATGTCGGAAAAAATCCATCTCCTTCCATCTTCTCCCACTGCTGGCCACTGGGCTTCCTACTCACTACCATATTTGGTAGTGAGTGGAAACGCCAAGCGGATGCTTCACATTTATACATCCGGTGAAATATCTGTCTCATTGTTCTATCTGTTATGTTCCTCCAATGTCCCATGATTCCGTGTTGCGGCTGGGCTGTCCACGTCAAACTCTGTCTGTGACAGCACAGCACCGAGCTGAGAGGGCTGCAGTTGAGGTGGCAGACCTAGTACGTTGTCTGAACCGGTATATACATACACGATAAAGACGACTGATATAATAGACCAGATAATCATCTCGATAATGTTACGCGGATTATCCATTATCGAACTTGTTTAGGTTCGTAAATCCACGGGACCAATCTGACTGCAGTGAGTGACACATCCAGCTAGCAAGCCTACGTTAGCATACCAGCTAACTAGCTATCCGGCCAACTACAGTAGCTAGCTTGCCAACCAGTTTTACTCTACCAAATTGACAACTTCACAAAGCTAGGTTTAAGAAGTGCAAGAATTCAGGAAAAAAAAACGTTTCTATGAGTTTTGACAGAGAGCTGAATTGTATGAAGGTAGGGTCGAAGTTGATCGCCACCTTACTAGCTAGCCTAGCCAGTGTTGGGCCTGTTTGTTATTGTTTAGCTAGCTAACTAGCTAACGTTAGTTATTCTCGAAGATGTCATCGTGGCTGGGTGGACTGGGCTCCGGCCTGGGCCAGTCTCTCGGCCAGGTCGGGGGAAGCCTCTCCTCATTCACCGGACAAATATCAACCTTCACCAAAGATATGCTTCTGGAAGGAGTTGAAGAAGTTGGAGGTGAGTAAAAACAGATGGCAGAAGCTAAGCTACAGTAGGTACCTCACAGCCAGCAGGGAACTCAAGTCAGCAGGAAAGAAATAGCTAGAAGCTATTTAACTGAGCTGTTTCAGTTCTTAGGTGAGCACGTTCAGGGCTACTACACAATTGTGAAACGTCTGGGAGAGGTTTGAGAACCACTGCGCTACAGGACATGTTGCTTGTTGGTTATTCTATAACCGGAATACAGTAAGCCTGATCAAGATAGCTTTCTATTTGAGCTATGATCAGATTCCAAGATTGCAATATGAGCATAACATATCAGCGTTAATGGAGAATAGCATTTGATTTCTATTATGTGTGTGTGTGTGTATGTGTATATATATGTGTATGTATACACTTCCGGTCAAAAGTTTTAGAACACTTACTCATTCAAGGGTTTTTCTTTATTTTGACTATTTTCTACATTGTAGAATAATAGCTAAGGCATCACCACTATGAAATAACACATATGGAATCATGTAATAACCAAAACAGTGTTATATATATTTGAGATTTGAGATTTTTCAAATAGCTACCCTTTGTGCAAAGCTGTCATCAAGGCAATCTTGGCATTCTCTCAACCAGCTTCACCTGGAATGCTTTTCCAACAGTCTTGAAGGAGTTCCCACATATGCTGAGCACTTGTTGGCTGCTTTTCCTTCACTCTGCGGTCCGACTCATCCCAAATCATCTCAGTTTGGTTGAGGTCGGGGGATTGTGGAGGCCAGGTCATCTGATGCGGCACTCCATCACTCTCCTTCTTGGTCAAATAGCCCTTGCACAGCCTGGAGGTGTGTTAGGTCATTGTCCTGTTGAAAAACAAATGATAATCCCACTAAACCCAAACCAGATGGGATGGCGTATGGCTGCAGAATGCTGTGGTAGCCATGCTGGTTAAGTGTGCCTTGAATTCTAAATAAATCACTGACAGTATCACACCATTTTTTTTATTTTTATATTTAACCTTTATTGAACTAAGCAAGTCAGTTAAGAACAATTCTTATTTACAGTCATGGCCTAACCATAACAACACCTCCTCCATGCTTCACGGTGGGAAATACACATGCGGAGATCATCCGTTCACCCACACGGCGTCTCACAAAGACATGACGGGTTGGAACCAAAAATCTTAAATTTGGACTCCAGACCAAAGGACAAATTTCCACCGGTCTAATGTCCATTGCTCGTGTTTCTTGGCCCAAGCAAGTCTCTTCTTCTTATTGGTGGCCTTTAGTAGTGGTTTCTTTGCAGCAATTCGCACATGAAGGCCTGATTAACGCAGTCTCCTGATGTTGAAATGTCTGTTACTTGAACTCTTTGAAGCATTCATTTGGGCTGCAATTTCTGAGGCTGGTGGCTCTAATGAACTTAAGACTACTGTTGTCATAAGTAAACAATGTTTGACTGATGAACTTGTGACAGACAGACGGACAGGAACCACAGAGAACTTTGATCACTACGTTCCAACCGACACATACTGAACGCAAAGCAAGATTACACATGACTCATATCAGTAACTCGTGGAGGGCTGTTTCAGTTCTGAAATGAACACGCAGCCTACAGTACATTTTTAGTTGTTGTTGTATTAAATAAACATATTACGTAACTGTTGAGAACTAGGCTAATTGGACTGAAAATATGTTTTGAATTGTAGGGATTTAGTTAGTTTTGTTTGTGGGATCATGTAGAGAGGGCTGCTGAAGCTATGTTTGTTTTCCTTTAGAATGTTGTTTTGTCACGTGAAAGACTTTAAGTAGATCTCTTCATATGTGTCACATGTAGTTGCCAACCCCGGTAGTGCCTCATAGCTGCCGGATAGATAAAATACCTCATCACCTTCAAGACAATATCAGATAACCTCGGAATGGCAGTAGCCTATTTTTAGAAGCACAGAAATCAATATTATATCTGGGTTTCCGGCCGTAACGTCATTACATGTAAATAGTTGCTCAGCGAAAATCCATATTTGGTGAGTAAAGAATGTATTTTGACATTTTTATAACGCTTGCAGAGCTGTCTAATGGGAGTTTAATCTCAGTTCGGGACTGTAATCTAGGTTCAGGACTGTTGCAACAGGATGAGGTTAGGAGTTATGGCTTGTAAGGCCTGTAAGTAGCCAGGAAGGATGTGTTAGGAAGGGTTAGGATTTGTGGCTTGTAAGGCCTCTAGGTAACCAGGAAGGATGTGTTAGGATGAGGTTAGGATTTGTGGCTTGTAAGGCCTCTAGGTAACCAGGAAGGATGTGTTAAGGCTTGTAGGTAACCAGGAAGGATGTGTTAAGGCCTCTAGGTAACCAGGAAGGACGTGTTAAGGCCTCTAGGTAACCAGGAAGGATGTGTTAAGGCTTGTAGGTAACCAGGAAGGATGTGTTAAGGCCTCTAGGTAACCAGGAAGGATGTGTTAAGGCCTCTAGGTAACCAGGAAGGATGTGTTAAGGCCTCTAGGTAACCAGGAAGGATGTGTTAAGGCCTCTAGGTAACCAGGAAGGATGTGTTAAGGCCTCTAGGTAACCAGGAAGGATGTGTTAAGGCCTCTAGGTAACCAGGAAGGATGTGTTAAGGCCTCTAGGTAACCAGGAAGGATGTGTTAAGGCTTGTAGGTAACCAGGAAGGATGTGTTAAGGCCTCTAGGTAACCAGGAAGGATGTGTTAAGGCCTCTAGGTAACCAGGAAGGATGTGTTAAGGCCTCTAGGTAACCAGGAAGGATGTGTTAAGGCCTCTAGGTAACCAGGAAGGATGTGTTAAGGCCTCTAGGTAACCAGGAAGGATGTGTTAGGACGAGGGTGTCTAGAAGAGATATATATATATAAGGGAAACATTAGGAACATGTCACATAAAGGTGCAGACTCGACAGAGTAGTGACAGGTGACTATGGGGATGAGATGGGTCTAACACACTGTAACTACAGGTGATATTTATTTACAACAACGTTTCCAACCTTAGGTCTTCATCAGGCATCCATATCCCAGGTGTGGGGGGAAGGGGTAGAGGAGAGTTGATTAGGGAGTGGGAACAGGTGTGGGGGGAAGGGGCGGGGCCTAGGGTAGAGGAGAGTTGATTAAGGAGTGAGAACAGGTGTGGGGGGAAGGGGCGGGGCCTAGGGTAGAGGAGAGTTGATTAGGGAGTGGGAACAGGTGTGGGGGGAAGGTGCGGGGCCTAGGGTAGAGGGACAGATGTGGGGGGAAGGGGCGGGGCCTAGGGTAGAGGAGAGTTGATTAGGGAGTGGGAACAGGTGTGGGGGGAAGGTGCGGGGCCTAGGGTAGAGGAGAGTTGATTAGGGAGTGAGAGCAGGTGTGGGGGGAAGGTGCGGGGCCTAGGGTAGAGGGACAGATGTGGGGGGAAGGGGCGGGGCCTAGGGTAGAGGAGAGTTGATTAGGGAGTGGGAACAGGTGTGGGGGGAAGGTGCGGGGCCTAGGGTAGAGGAGAGTTGATTAGGGAGTGAGAGCAGGTGTGGGGGGAAGGTGCGGGGCCTAGGGTAGAGGGACAGATGTGGGGGGAAGGGGCGGGGCCTAGGGTAGAGGAGAGTTGATTAAGGAGTGGGAACAGGTGTGGGGGGAAGGGGCGGGGCCTAGGGTAGAGGGACAGATGTGGGGGGAAGGGGCAGGGCCTAGGGTAGAGGAGAGTTGATTAAGGAGTGAGAGCAGGTGTGGGGGGAAGGTGCGGGGCCTAGGGTAGAGGGACAGATGTGGGGGGAAGGGGCGGGGCCTAGGGTAGAGGAGAGTTGATTAGGGAGTGAGAGCAGGTGTGGGGGGAAGGTGCGGGGCCTAGGGTAGAGGGACAGATGTGGGGGGAAGGGGCGGGGCCTAGGGTAGAGGAGAGTTGATTAAGGAGTGGGAACAGGTGTGGGGGGAAGGTGCGGGGCCTAGGGTGGAGGGACAGATGTGGGGGGAAGGGGCGGGGCCTAGGGTAGAGGAGAGTTGATTAAGGAGTGGGAACAGGTGTGGGGGGAAGGGGCGGGGCCTAGGGTAGAGGAGAGTTGATTAAGGAGTGGGAACAGGTGTGGGGGGAAGGGGCGCCCCTAGGGTAGAGGGACAGATGTGGGGGGAAGGGGCGGGGCCTAGGGTAGAGGAGAGTTGATTAGGGAGTGGGAACAGGTGTGGGGGGAAGGTGCGGGGCCTAGGGTAGAGGGACAGATGTGGGGGGAAGGGGCAGGGCCTAGGGTAGAGGAGAGTTGATTAAGGAGTGGGAACAGGTGTGGGGGGAAGGGGCGGGGCCTAGGGTAGAGGAGAGTTGATTAGGGAGTGAGAACAGGTGTGGGGGAAGGTGCGGGGCCTAGGGTAGAGGGACAGATGTGGGGGGAAGGGGCGGGGCCTAGGGTAGAGGACCATGTGTGGGGGGGAAGGGGCGGGGCCTAGGGTAGAGGCCCAGGTGTGGGGGGGAAGGGGCACATGCCGACTAACGGAAATGCACACGCCACAATTTATTTCCAAACTGTTTTGGAAACAGTAGGTACAATTACCGGCTAACAGCAACCCTGTATATTAGGACAGTAGATACAATTACCGGCTAACAGCAACCCTGTATTATAGGACAGTAGGTACAATTACCGGCTAACAGCAACCCTGTATATTAGGACAGTAGATACAATTACCGGCTAACAGCAACCCTGTATATTAGGACAGTAGGTACAATTACCGGCTAACAGCAACCCTGTATATTAGGACAGTAGATACAATTACCGGCTAACAGCAACCCTGTATTATAGGACAGTAGGTACAATTACCGGCTAACAGCAACCCTGTATATTAGGACAGTAGATACAATTACCGGCTAACAGCAACCCTGTATATTAGGACAGTAGGTACAATTACCGGCTAACAGCAACCCTGTATATTAGGACAGTAGGTACAATTACCGGCTAACAGCAACCCTGTATATTAGGACAGTAGGTACAATTACCGGCTAACAGCAACCCTGTATATTAGGACAAGACACACCCAGTACAAATTAAGTGTTGAACTAAAACTTGATTGGTTTTAGCAAATCTTATTTGTACATGTGGCACATGGGTATGTGGAGGATGCATGGCTGTGATTGGTAGTCCACTTGTTATGACACAGTATTTCATACTTTTCTTTCAGATGCTTCCACTGAGTTGCTGGTGTCCAGTTCTAAGCTGGAACAAGTGGAGGCTGAGGTATGAGGATTCTTACCATAATAGAGGCCGGGTTTCCAAGACACAACATTTTAAAGCCTTAATCCTGGACTAAAAAGTTATTTTAATTAAGATTCTCCATTGAGTTATGCTTTGAAATCCAGGACTAGATTTAATAGTGTCTGTGTGACAGCATTCCTAAAAGTATAGATTTGTAACAGATTCCCTGTGTGTTCATTGTTCATCGGAGTCTGATCGTTGTTTATGTCCTCTCTCCTGTTTCTCTGTGTTGCAGTATGAGGGTTTTTAAGGGTAAAAAAAAAATATATTTTTTAGCAAAATAGTGTTTTTTTTAATTGTTTTTTTTTACAACTGCAAACTTCAAAGAATTGGTCTGATGGTAATTTGTGATGTCATCAGCCTCCCCCCTCGTTTGGGGAACACTTGTACCACGTCATGTTATACCCGGACCACCTATTTATTAGTTAATTAAATCAATATTGAAATGAGGTGAAAAGGAGACTGGAGGAGGACTTTAGTTCTTGTCGTCTTGTTTCAGTACGAGCGTTTAAAGAGGATCCATGCCGAGCTGGAGGAGAAGCTGGAGGCCTCGGAGATCCAGGTTAAACGGCAGTCTGCTGAATACAGGACCCTGATGCAACAGAAAGATGTACGGTCTGATACATATATATTATACACTCAATGAAATTGAAAATGTCATCATCTTGGAAAAAGGAGTAGATAACTACAGTTTTCTGAGGGAGTATTTCACAGTGTGCTGGTATCTATCTGTCTTTCAGGACATTACTTTATGTACCTTAAACCTGCAAGTTACTGGATGTGTCTGCTCTACTTCTAAACTGTGTCGTCATGTCACCTGTCCAGGTGGAGATCAGTCACCTGAAAGCCCGTCAGAGTGGACTACAGGAAGAGGTCCAGAAACTACAACACTCTGCTCAATCAGCTACCTCCGACTCTGCTGTACTTCCTGTCACCACCGCCTCCGCCACCACTACCTCTTCCTCTTACATGTCCCGCCCCCTGGGGGCCGCCCTCCACCAGGGTTTCCATGGCAGCGACGAGATGGACTTCGGTGACGTCATTTGGTCCCAGCAGGAGATTAACCGTCTGTCTACGGAGGTGATGAGGCTAGAGGCCGAGGTCTCCCACTGGAGACGCGTGTCTCAGGTAGGTTTCTTTGCAACGTCGTTCATTACGTCGACTGTAACACATTGGATCTATTACTATTTACTGAAAGGATTCTAAAGGTTCATGTTAAATTCCAATTTAAAAATCCTTGGTATGAAATTCAGAGGTTTCTTCTCTAGTAATACATACACGTAAAAACCCACATTTTTAAATTGAGGGATGGAATCATATCTTAATTCTGATATTTCTATTTTTGTCAGGCATCCGTAGCCCCAGGGGCAGGAAACGGTGACCAGGGAGAGGTCCTGAAGCTTCAGAGGATCATCAAGGTGGGCGTTTGCATGTGCTTTCTCCTTGGGAGTCTAGGCCGGGTTACTGTAAATCAGGGCTGTTCCTGGAGAGATACCCTCCTGTAGGGTTTCACTCCAACCCTGTTCCTGGAGTGATACCCTCCTGTAGGTGTTCACTCCAACCCTGTTCATGGAGAGAAACCCTCCTGTAGGTTTTAACTCCCAACCCTGTTCCTGGAGAGAGACCCTCCTGTAGGTTTTAACTCCAACCCTGTTCCTGGAGAGATACCCTCCTGTAGGTTTTCACTCCAACCCTGTTCATGGAGAGAAACCCTCCTGTAGGTTTTAACTCCCAACCCTGTTCATGGAGAGAAACCCTCCTGTAGGTTTTAACTCCCAACCCTGTTCCTGGAGAGATATCCTCCTGTAGGTTTTAACTCCCAACCCTGTTCCTGGAGAGAGACCCTCCTGTAGGTTTTAACTCCATCCCTGTTCCTGGAGAGAAACCCTCCTGTAGGTTTTAACTCCAACCCTGTTCCTGGAGAGATACCCTCCTGTAGGTTTTAACTCCAACCCTGTTCCTGGAGAGATACCCTCCTGTAGGTTTTAACTCCAACCCTGTTCCTGGAGAGAGACCCTCCTGTAGGTTTTAACTCCATCCCTGTTCCTGGAGAGAGACCCTCCTGTAGGTTTTAACTCCAACCCTGTTCCTGGAGAGAGACCCTCCTGTAGGTTTTAACTCCATCCCTGTTCCTGGAGAGAGACCCTCCTGTAGGTTTTAACTCCAACCCTGTTCCTGGAGAGATGTCCTCCTGTAGGTTTTAACTCCAACCCTGTTCCTGGAGAGATACCATCCTGTAGGTTTTAACTCCCAACCCTGTTCCTGGAGAGATACCCTCCTGTAGGTTTTAACTCCAACCCTGTTCCTGGAGAGATACCCTCCTGTAGGTTTTAACTCCAACCCTGTTCCTGGAGAGATACCCTCCTGTAGGTTTTAACTCCATCCCTGTTCCTGGAGAGAGACCCTCCTGTAGGTTTTAACTCCAACCCTGTTCCTGGAGAGAGACCCTCCTGTAGGTTTTAACTCCATCCCTGTTCCTGGAGAGAGACCCTCCTGTAGGTTTTAACTCCAACCCTGTTCCTGGAGAGATGTCCTCCTGTAGGTTTTAACTCCAACCCTGTTCCTGGAGAGATACCATCCTGTAGGTTTTAACTCCAACCCTGTTCCTGGAGAGATACCCTCCTGTAGGTTTTAACTCCAACCCTGTTCCTGGAGAGCTACCCTCCTATAGGTTAACTCCAACCCTGTTCCTGGAGAGATGCCCTCCTGTAGGTTTTAACTCCCAACCCTGTTCCTGGAGAGATACCCTCCTGTAGGTTTTAACTCCAACCCTGTTCCTGGAGAGAGACCCTCCTGTAGGTTTTAACTCCAACCCTGTTCCTGGAGAGATACCCTCCTGTAGGTTTTAACTCCAACCCCAGTTGTAGCTAATCTGGTTCAGTTTATCAACCAGCTAATTATTCGGATCAGGTGCCGCTAGATTAGGGTTGGAGTTAAAACATACAGGAGGGTATCTCTCCAGGAACAGGGTTGGAGTTAAAACCTACAGGAGGGTTTCTCTCCAGGAACAGGGTTGGAGTTAAAACCTACAGGAGGGTCTCTCTCCAGGAACAGGGTTGGAGTTAAAACCTACAGGAGGGTATCTCTCCAGGAACAGGGTTGGAGTTAAAACCTACAGGAGGGTATCTCTCCAGGAACAGGGTTGGAGTGAAAATCTACAGGAGGATATCTCTCCAGGAACAGGGTTGGAGTTAAAACCTACAGGAGGGTACTCTCCATTCTATATGATTATATTCTACTGGAACATTCTATATGATTCTATTCTACTGGAACATTCTATATGATTCTATTCTACTGGAACAGGAGCTGCGTGAGGAGATGGGTCGTGAGGTAGATGAACACCAGCATGAGTTAGCAGCGCTGCAGGACGCTCAGAGACAGAAGATGGCCGACGTCATCCGGCGCCACCGGGACGAGCTGGCAGAGTACGAGGAGAGGATAGAGGAGCTGGAGGAACAGAAACAGACTGGAGGTGAGGAGGAGCTGGAGGAACAGAAACAGACTGGAGGAGGAGAGGATAGAGGAACAGGAACAGACTGGAGGAGGAGAGGATAGAGGAACAGGAACAGACTGGAGGAGGAGAGGATAGAGGAACAGGAACAGACTGGAGGGGGAGGAGGAGAGGATAGAGGAACAGGAACAGACTGGAGGAGAGGATAGAGGAACAGGAACTGACTGGAGGAGGAGAGGATAGAGGAACAGGAACTGACTGGAGGGGGAGGAGGAGAGGATAGAGGAACAGGAACTGACTGGAGGGGGAGGAGGAGAGGATAGAGGAACAGGAACAGACTGGAGGGGAAGGAGGAGAGGATAGAGGAACAGGAACAGACTGGAGGGGGAGGAGGAGAGGATAGAGGAACAGGAACTGACTGGAGGGGGAGGAGGAGAGGATAGAGGAACAGGAACAGACTGGAGGAGAGGATAGAGGAACAGACTGGAGGTGAGGAGGAGAGGATAGAGGAACAGACTGGAGGAGAGGATAGAGGAACAGGAACTGACTGGGGGAGGATAGAGGAACAGACTGGAGGTGAGGAGGAGAGGATAGAGGAACAGACTGGAGGAGAGGATAGAGGAACAGGAACTGACTGGGGGAGGATAGAGGAACAGACTGGAGGTGAGGAGGAGAGGATAGAGGAACAGAAGCAGACTGGGGAGGAGGAGGAGAGGATAGAGGAACAGACTGGAGGAGAGGATAGAGGAACAGGAACAGACTGCGAGGGAGGAGGAAGCATGGGCTTTAGCTTACTATGTGTTTGCATTTCAAAAACATGCAAAGTGTATTTCTGTTAGTTTAAGGCCCAACGCAGCTGTTTTTATATCAGTATCAAGTCATTTCCGGGTAACAATGAAGTAGCTTAATGCAGTGGGGAGAGGAAAACTGAAAACGAGTTGTTATTGGCAGGGAGGTTTGGAACTCTTCTTATTGGGCTATTAACCAATTGACCGCATGGCAGTGTTGTGTTCAAGACCACCTAAAGCCAGTCCGAGTTAAGACCACAACAACGCGAGTCCAATACTCGACCGTGATTGTAATTTTGTCAGATCGTCACCATAATAATTGCTCGAAATGTCCGTTATTTTTGTGTTAAAAGATGTACTTTTGTATACTTTTTAGCCAGTTGTTCTGAAAGTAGCACCCACGAGCCAAAAGTGGTCCCCGAAAATTGCGTTCTATGTCACATTTGTCCATATATGTGCACCACTTCGTTTCTCTCTCGCTCTCTCTCTCTCTGCCGTGTGTGCATCTTTCTAGCTGTGACTCAAATTACGAGGGGATGGTGCTCATTGGCTGAATCTTGAATTGCTAGAATGCTGGCTCACATTGGGGGGGGGGGGGGTAAATGTAGGGAAAATGGTGCTGCACAGGTTCCAGAAAAGTTGCTTTCAAACTAGGGATTTCGTAGCTAATTGAGGTAAAATAGTAATTCTGCTCATATATTATACATGTATGAACTACACATTGACACATCCAGCCCAAAGCGGGAGGATTAAAAAATATTTACTAGTCGCCAGCGTGCCGTAGCCTGCGTACCTTGGCCAGTGCCAGCGTACCTCGGCCAGTGCCCCGTAGCCAGCGCCCCGTAGCCAGCGCCGTAGCCAGTATTAATGAATGCAGTTAAAAATCTTTTAATATTTCAGAAGAACATATGGATTCATCAGCCGTTCAGAATGGTAAAACATAATGCACGCTGAGGGAAAATAGTCACTCTACAAACTATCACTAAATAATAGATTCAACTAATAGATATGTTAGAATTCACGGTCTCTCCTTAGCGAGCCAGCAACTCACAAACATTTACGTTTTAGTCATTTAGCTCTTATCCAGAGCAGCTTAGTTATTAGGCCATTCATCTCCACAAAGTTTGAGGTTACAACAGATACAACAGACGTAAAAGATAGTAATGTTATGAGTAAAGTAGGAAGCCCAGGTTTCAATAGGTGATATGATATACAGTGCATTCAAAAAAGTATTCAGACCCCTTGACTTTTTTTAACATTTTGTTACTTTACAGCCTTATTCTACAATGGATAAAATTGTTTTTTCCCTCATCAATCTACACACAATAACCCATAAGGACATCACAATAACCCATAAGGACATCACAATAACCCATAAGGACATCACAATAACCCATAAGGACGTCACAATAACCCATAATGACGTCACAATAACCCATAATGACATCACAATAACCCATAAGGACGTCACAATAACCCATAATGACGTCACAATAACCCATAAGGACATCACAATAACCCATAAGGACGTCACAATAACCCATAATGACGTCACAATAACCCATAAGGACATCACAATAACCCATAAGGACGTCACAATAACCCATAAGGACGTCACAATAACCCATAATGACGTCACAATAACCCATAATGACGTCACAATAACCCATAATGACGTCACAATAACCCATAAGGACGTCACAATAACCCATAAGGACGTCACAATAACCCATAAGGACGTCACAATAACCCATAAGGACGTCACAATAACCCATAAGGACGTCACAATAACCCATAATGACGTCACAATAACCCATAAGGACGTCACAATAACCCATAAGGACGTCACAATAACCCATAAGGACGTCACAATAACCCATAAGGACGTCACAATAACCCATAAGGACGTCACAATAACCCATAAGGACGTCACAATAACCCATAAGGACGTCACAATAACCCATAAGGACGTCACAATAACCCATAAGGACGTCACAATAACCCATAAGGACGTCACAATAACCCATAAGGACGTCACAATAACCCATAAGGACGTCACAATAACCCATAATGACGTCACAATAACCCATAAGGACGTCACAATAACCCATAAGGACGTCACAATAACCCATAAGGACGTCACAATAACCCATAAGGACGTCACAATAACCCATAATGACGTCACAATAACCCATAAGGACGTCACAATAACCCATAAGGACGTCACAATAACCCATAAGGACGTCACAATAACCCATAAGGACGTCACAATAACCCATAAGGACGTCACAATAACCCATAAGGACGTCACAATAACCCATAAGGACGTCACAATAACCCATAAGGACGTCACAATAACCCATAAGGACGTCACAATAACCCATAAGGACGTCACAATAACCCATAAGGACGTCACAATAACCCATAAGGACGTCACAATAACCCATAAGGACGTCACAATAACCCATAAGGACGTCACAATAACCCATAATGACGTCACAATAACCCATAATGACGTCACAATAACCCATAAGGACGTCACAATAACCCATAAGGACGTCACAATAACCCATAAGGACGTCACAATAACCCATAAGGACGTCACAATAACCATAAGGACGTCACAATAACCCATAAGGACGTCACAATAACCCATAAGGACGTCACAATAACCCATAATGACGTCACAATAACCCATAAGGACGTCACAATAACCCATAAGGACGTCACAATAACCCATAATGACGTCACAATAACCCATAAGGACGTCACAATAACCCATAAGGACGTCACAATAACCCATAAGGACGTCACAATAACCCATAAGGACGTCACAATAACCCATAATGACGTCACAATAACCCATAAGGACGTCACAATAACCCATAAGGACGTCACAATAACCCATAAGGACGTCACAATAACCCATAAGGACGTCACAATAACCCATAAGGACGTCACAATAACCATAAGGACGTCACAATAACCCATAATGACGTCACAATAACCCATAAGGACGTCACAATAACCCATAAGGACGTCACAATAACCCATAAGGACGTCACAATAACCCATAAGGACGTCACAATAACCCATAAGGACGTCACAATAACCCATAAGGACGTCACAATAACCCATAAGGACGTCACAATAACCCATAATGACGTCACAATAACCCATAAGGACGTCACAATAACCCATAATGACGTCACAATAACCCATAAGGACGTCACAATAACCCATAAGGACGTCACAATAACCCATAAGGACGTCACAATAACCCATAATGACGTCACAATAACCCATAAGGACGTCACAATAACCCATAATGACGTCACAATAACCCATAATGACGTCACAATAACCCATAATGACGTCACAATAACCCATAAGGACGTCACAATAACCCATAAGGACGTCACAATAACCCATAATGACGTCACAATAACCCATAAGGACGTCACAATAACCCATAAGGACGTCACAATAACCCATAAGGACGTCACAATAACCCATAAGGACGTCACAATAACCCATAAGGACGTCACAATAACCCATAAGGACGTCACAATAACCCATAAGGACGTCACAATAACCCATAAGGACGTCACAATAACCCATAAGGACGTCACAATAACCCATAAGGACGTCACAATAACCCATAAGGACGTCACAATAACCCATAAGGACGTCACAATAACCCATAAGGACGTCACAATAACCCATAAGGACGTCACAATAACCCATAAGGACGTCACAATAACCCATAATGACGTCACAATAACCCATAAGGACGTCACAATAACCCATAAGGACGTCACAATAACCCATAAGGACGTCACAATAACCCATAAGGACGTCACAATAACCCATAAGGACGTCACAATAACCCATAAGGACGTCACAATAACCCATAAGGACGTCACAATAACCCATAATGACGTCACAATAACCCATAAGGACAACGCAAAAACTGGATTTTAGACATTTTTACATTTATATGTAATTTAAAAAAATGAAATAATCCATTTACATAAGTATTCTGACCCTTTACTCAGTACTTTGTTGAAGCACCTTCGGCAGCGATTACAGCCTCCAGTCTTCTTGGGTATGACGCTACAAGCTTGGCACACCTGTATTTGGGGAGTTTCTCCCATTCTTCTCTGCAGATCCTCTCAAGCTCTGTCAGGTTGGATGGGGAGCTTTGCTGCACTGCTATTTTCAGGTCTCTCCAGAGATGTTCGATCTGGTTCAAGTCTGGGCTCTGGCTGGGCCACTCAAGGACATTGAGACTTGTTCCGAAGCCACTCCTGAGTTTTCTTGTCTCTATGCTTAGGGTCGTTGTCCTGTTGGAAGGTGAACCTTCACCCCAGTCTGAGGTCCTGAGGGCTCTGGAGCAGGTTTTCTTTAAGGATATCGTTGTACTTTGCTCTGTTAATCTGTCCCTCGATCCTGTCTAGTCTCCCAGTCCCTGCCGCTGAAAAACATCCCCGCAGCATGATCCTGCCACCATCAGACGTGACGCTTGGCATTCAGGCCAAAGAGTTCAATTTTTGTTTCATCAGGCCAGAGAATCTTGTTTCTCATGGTCTGAGTCCTTTAGGTGCCTTTTGGTAAACTCCAAGCAGGCAGTCATGTGGCTTTTACTGAGAAGTGGCTTCCGTCTGGCCACTCCACCTCCCTGACCATGGCCCTTCTCCCCCGATTTCTCAGTTTGGCCGGGCAGCCAGCTCTAGGAAGAGTTGGTAGTTCCAAACTTCTTCCATTTAAGAATGATGGCGGCTACTGTGTTCTTGGTGGCCTTCTATGCTGCAGAAATGTTTTGGTACCCTTCCCCAGATATGTTGTTTGACACAATCCTGTCTCAGAGCTCTACGGACAGTTCCTTTTACAATTACAATTAAACCTCATGGCTTGTTTTTTTCTCTGACATGTACTGTCAACTGTGGGACCTTATTTAGACAGGTGTGTGCCTTTCCAAATAATTTCCAATCAATTGAATTTACCACAGGTGGACTCCAATCAAGTTGTAGAAACATCTCAAGGATGATCAATGGAAACAGGATGCACCTGAGCTCAATTTCGAGTCTCATAGAAAATGATCTGAATACTTTTATGTAAATATTTCTAAAATCCTGTTTTTACTTTGTCATTTTGGGGGTATTGTGTGTAGATTGCTGAGGGATTTTTAAAAATGTTATCCATTTTAGAATAAGGCTGTAACGTAACAGAATGTGGACAAAGGGAAGTGTCTCAATACTCTCCGAATGCACTGTACCTGTGACTGATTTCTCCACCCTGACCTAAGACTCTCGCACATTTCCCTTACATGTTACCCTCTGTATCCAAACCCTTCCAGGTACTAGTCCAGCCACAGCCAGCGGCCTTCACGAGTCCTCCGTGCTCTCAGACCTCCAGAACACCATCCAGTCCCTACAGGAGGCAGCGGAGGAGCGGCTGAAGGAGGAGCAGGAGGAGCGGCTGAAGGAGCTGACAGCTAATCTGGAGGAGGCAGGGAGGAGACAGGCCACGCTGCAGCAGGAGAAAGAGGAGGCGCAGGCAGAGAACGCCGAGCTGCTGCAGAACTACACTCGGTTGCAGACGTCCGTCACAGAGCTCCAGTCACGTGTCCAGGAGCACGAAGGGAAAGCCCGGAATAAGGCCCAGCTAGACCAGGAGATACAGGGGCTGAGGAATGCTCTCGCAGGTACAGTCTCAGTATTTATTAGATTTTTTTTTTATTGAACAATTATTTTAACAGATAAGATATATTGTGAGAACTAGGTCTCTTTTAGAAATGTATAATACAATATAAATATACACAAAGTATAGTGAGGTTTAACTGAAATTCACATTTTCCGTTGAGGTTACTGATTGAATTGAAATGGAATTGATTCTATCCCTTGAGTGGGTTATAGTTATTTGTCAAAAGCTCAGGTTAACTCCAACCTTTTTTTTGGTCATCTTTTCAAGGTGCAGAGAAGGAGATCTCTAGGCTGAAGAGTCTTCAGGTATCTATCCTGATCACGTAATGTATTTACAATGGTGTTGAAATATGTCGTTTATTCTGTGATCGTTCTTGCTTTTAAATGATTGTGTTGATTGTTTGGAACAGAGTGAAACAAAGATGGAGGTGGAACACGCCGACATTCTAGAACTCAACACTGTCATCGGGACGTTGAGGAAGGAGAACGAATTGGTGGAACAAGATAAGGTGGGTGTGTTTACTCTCAAATGGAAACTTCACTTGGGAATTTACTTTTTTTTTTAAATACAAGTTAACACAACTTAAGGTTCTATATGAGTTGATTTCTGTTTGCGAATGGCCATCATTTGTAAAAGAAGAATTTGTTCTTAACTGACTTGCCTAGTTACATAAAGGTAAAATAATTATTTATATATATATATATATATATATATATATATATATATATATACAGACAGGCTTCAAGGCATTCAGTTACTGTCCGATTGAACGTTAGAATGGGCAAAACCAGGAATGATCTTCGGTGCCAGTCGTGCTGGTTCCAGTATCTCAGAAACGGACAGCCTCCTGGGCTTGTCACACACAAGTGTATAGGGTTTTCCCGAATGTTTTCCTGGCACATGGTAGGTCCCTTGATAACAATTAAGCATAGTTTCCATACCCCAAATAATTCAGGCTGTTCTGGAGGCAAAGGGGGGTACAGTACTAGATAATAAACAAGTGGATATGTTCAACTGTACCGACTCCTCTGTTAGGTTTCATATGGTGGTTATATACACAGGGTACCAGTACTGAGTAATGATAACTAGGCTATATACACAGGGTACCAGTACTGAGTAATGATAACTAGGTTATATACACAGGGTACCAGTACTGAGTAATGATAACTAGGCTATATACACAGGGCACCAGTACTGAGTAATGATAACTAGGTTATATACACAGGGTACCAGTACTGAGTAATGATAACTAGGTTATATACACAGGGTACCAGTACTGAGTAATGATAACTAGGTTATATACACAGGGTACCAGTACTGAGTAATGATAACTAGGTTATATACACAGGGTACCAGTACTGAGTAATGATAACTAGGTTATATACACAGGGCACCAGTACTGAGTAATGATAACTAGGTTATATACACAGAGTACCAGTACTGAGTAATGATAACTAGGTTATATACACAGGGTACCAGTACTGAGTAATGATAACTAGGTTATATACACAGAGTACCAGTACTGAGTCAATGAGTAATGATAACTAGGCTATATACACAGGGTACCAGTACTGAGTCAACGAGCAGGAGTATGATGTAATTGAGGTAGATATGTACATATAAACTATGAATAAAGTGAAATAATCAGTTGCCTCAGAGAGGGTTAGGGCCCTGAGAAGGGTTTTCTACAATGGTATTTGCTGTTTCGATGAGAGCTATTTTCAGTTGGATTATTTCATTACTGTACAGCACTTTGAGATATCAGCTGATGTAAGAAGGGCTATATAAATACATTTGATTTGATTTGATTACTGTTAAAAATAAAAAATAATATTTATTTTTGTCCTCCTCAGCGGAATCTACAGGAGAGACTTGCCAGGGCCGAGGAGAGAGTGGAGTCAGACAGCCTTGATGGAGGGGAGTCCTCCCCAGCCGCCACAGAGCAGGTATCAGGGCTGAGGGCAGAGCTAGAGAAGAGTGAGCAGTCGTTGAGAGAGATCCAGGAGGAACGAGATACCCTCCTCAACGAGCTGGAAGAACTGGACAGACAGAACCAACAGGCTACACAGGTCTGGTTTGAATTTGTACAGACTACACTGGGGGGGGGGGGGTTGTGAACAGGGAAATGGTAATTTCATTTTGAGTTTATTTAAAGACAAGGTTACGTAATCAGGTTAATGGTTTGTCACTCACATTTATGTAATGCTATCAAACAAGTCTACAAAGTTTACAGTAGTCAGACACGCAGCAAAGTAACACTACCTAGACAAGGTTATTGACATGCTGTTTATTGTGTTTTGTGTTTTGTCTCCACGTTACAGCATGTGATCTCAGTGAAGGAGCAGCTCTCTGTTCAGCTGAAGGAATCTGAAGCTGTGGTGGCTAGGCTCCAATCAGAGCTCAGTACCACCACCGACCAGACGGTGGCACTGCAGCAAGAGCTAAAGGCCCAGCAGGACAAACTGAGCCACAGTGCCTTCACTCTCAACGACTTACACATGGGCAAGCAGCAGCTGGAGGGCACCATTAAGGAGCTGAGAGACAAACTTGGACGGGCAACAGAGATGGGCAAGGAGGCACGCAGGGAGACACAGGAGTTCCAGAGAACCATACGGGAGAGGGAGGAGCAGCTGTCTGCTGCCCGGGCAGAGCTGTGTGAGGCTGGGGAGAGAGGGAGAGAATCCAGTGGGTCCAGAGACCAGCTGGAGGAGCTCAGGAGAGAGCTGGCTGAGATGAGGAGCTCCCAGGAGAAGGTGATGTCAGAAGACTACGAGATGAAGATGGAGAAGCAGAGGTTGAAGACAGAGGCTGAGCATGCCCAGGAGAGGATAGAGGAGCTGGCCAGGCAGGTCAGGGAGGTCCAGGCCGCTCTCAACAGGACCGTCCTGGAGAAGGACACCCGCATCGAGGCTCTGAAGCTGGAGAAGAGCCAGCTGGAAGGGGAACTGGGCCAGGCAGAGAGAGGCCTACAGGAGCAGGCCAGGCAGTACCAGCAGACCATCGAGGAGCTGACCGCTGCCCGCTCCATGGACGCCTCGGCACTGCAGGTCCACTGTTGTTTTAAACAATTTATCTATCTTCATTACATTTTTCTAGATATTTTTTTGTATTTTCAAGGTATTTTCTGGTGTTATTGAACAGAGAGAGATGGATGTCAGTGGGCAGGTTATGTCAAAGGCCCCTAGGCTGGATTTGAACATATGCAGACATTGTAGACCAGGGGTGTCGAACTCATTTCGTGGAGGGACTAGTGTCTGCAGTTTTTTGGGGGGGGTTTTCCTTTCAATGAGGACCTAGACAACCAGGTGAGGGGAGTTCCTAACTAATTTGTGACCTTATTTCATCAATCAAGTACAAGGGAAGAGCAAAACTCCGCTGACACTCGGCCGTCCATGAGTTTGACCCATGTTGTAGACAATGTGTGCCGGAGGCTGCTGCATTAGGATACTGTTAGACCAGCCAGGACGCTTAATATCTTCATTTATCATTAGGATACTGTTAGACCAGCCAGGACACTTAGTATCTTCATTTATCATTAGGATGCTGTTAGACCAGCCAGGACACTTAGTATCTTCATTTATCATTAGGATGCTGTTAGACCAGCCAGGACACTTAGTATCTTCATTTATCATTAGGATACTGTTAGACCAGCCAGGACACTTAATATCTTCATTTATCATTAGGATACTGTTAGACCAGCCAGGACACTTAATATCTTCATTTATCATTAGGATACTGTTAGACCAGCCAGGACGCTTAATATCTTCATTTATCATTAGGATACTGTTAGACCAGCCAGGACACTTAGTATCTTCATTTATCATTAGGATGCTGTTAGACCAGCCAGGACACTTAGTATCTTCATTTATCATTAGGATGCTGTTAGACCAGCCAGGACGCTTAATATCTTAATTTATCATTAGGATACTGTTAGACCAGCCAGGACACTTAATATCTTCATTTATCATTAGGATACTGTTAGACCAGCCAGGACGCTTAATATCTTAATTTATCATTAGGATACTGTTAGACCAGCCAGGACGCTTAATATCATCATTTATCATTAGGATACTGTTAGACCAGCCAGGACACTTAATATCTTCATTTATCATTAGGATACTGTTAGACCAGCCAGGACACTTAGTATCTTCATTTATCATTAGGATACTGTTAGACCAGCCAGGACACTTAATATCTTCATTTATCATTAGGATACTGTTAGACCAGCCAGGACGCTTAATATCTTAATTTATCATTAGGATACTGTTAGACCAGCCAGGACGCTTAATATCATCATTTATCATTAGGATACTGTTAGACCAGCCAGGACACTTAATATCTTCATTTATCATTAGGATACTGTTAGACCAGCCAGGACACTTAGTATCATCATTTATCATTAGGATACTGTTAGACCAGCCAGGACGCTTAATATCATCATTTATCATTAGGATGCTGTTAGACCAGCCAGGACGCTTAATATCATCATTTATCATTAGGATGCTGTTAGACCAGCCAGGACACTTAATATCTTCATTTATCATTAGGATACTGTTAGACCAGGCAGGACACTTAATGTCTTCATTTATCATTAGGATACTGTTAGACCAGCCAGGACACTTAGTATCTTCATTTATCATTAGGATACTGTTAGACCAGCCAGGACGCTTAATATCTTCATTTATCATTAGGATACTGTTAGACCAGCCAGGACACTTAGTATCTTCATTTATCATTAGGATACTGTTAGACCAGCCAGGACGCTTAATATCTTCATTTATCATTAGGATACTGTTAGACCAGCCAGGACACTTAATATCTTCATTTATCATTAGGATGCTGTTAGACCAGCCAGGACACTTAATGTCTTCATTTATCATTAGGATACTGTTAGACCAGCCAGGACACTTAGTATCTTCATTTATCATTAGGATACTGTTAGACCAGCCAGGACACTTAATATCTTCATTTATCATTAGGATACTGTTAGACCAGCCAGGACACTTAATATCATCATTTATCATTAGGATGCTGTTAGACCAGCCAGGACACTTAGTATCTTCATTTATCATTAGGATACTGTTAGACCAGCCAGGACACTTAGTATCTTCATTTATCATTAGGATACTGTTAGACCAGCCAGGACACTTAGTGTCTTCATTTATCATTAGGATACTGTTAGACCAGCCAGGACACTTAGTATCTTCATTTATCATTAGGATACTGTTAGACCAGCCAGGACGCTTACTATCTTCATTTATCATTAGGATGCTGTTAGACCAGCCAGGACACTTACTATATTCATTTATCATTAGGATACTGTTAGACCAGCCAGGACACTTAATATCTTCATTTATCATTTGGGGCGACAGGTAGCCTAGTGGTTAGAGAGCTGGGGACAGTAACCGAAAGGTTGCTGAATCGAATCCCCGAACTGACAAGGTAAAAATCTGTCGTTCTGCCCCTGAACAAGGAAGTGTTCCCCGGTAGGCCGTCATTGTAAATAAGAATTTGTTCTTAACTGACTTGCGGTGTTAAATAAAAAAATAAATAAAAAATATAATTTAAAAAATCATTAGGATACTTTTAGACCAGCAAGGACACTTAATATCTTAATTTATCTGTCTTCATAATCATATTTATCCGTCTTCATAATCATATTTATCCATCTTCATTTCATATTTATCCGTCTTCATTTCATATTTATCCGTCTTCATTTCATATTTATCCGTCTTCATTTCATATTTATCCGTCTTCATTTCATATTTATCCGTCTTCATTTCATATTTATCCGTCTTCATTTCATATTTATCTGTCTTCATTTCATATTTATCCGTCTTCATTTCATATTTATCTGTCTTCATAATCATATTTATCCGTCTTCATAATCATATTTATCCGTCTTCATAATCATATTTATCCGTCTTCATTTCATATTTATCCGTCTTCATTTCATATTTATCTAGAAAGTAGTTTTTTATCTTTCTCACTTTGTTTATTATTATTTTCATTTCATTTGTTAAGCATTGACTTTGAACCAAATATTTTGTTTTAAAGTGCTATATAAATAAAGTTTGATTTGATTACATGCAGACGGAGCATGAGAGGACCGTGAGGCTGAACCAGGAGAAAGATAAGGAGATCTTCCAGCTTAAAAGAGACGTGGAGCAGATGGCCTCCGACCACAGAGACACCAACGAGATGCTGTCCATCACCGTGGACGGACAGAAACAGCTGACCCACCTCCTCCAGGTCAGCTGACATACCATAGAGTTAGTTAGAGCACTCATCTTTTGTGTTATAACGGGTATTTATCCACGAGTCCTTTTTATCTAACTCTGACAGACCTTTCTGACATTAAAGGGTCAATCTGCAGTTAAAACGACTACGAAGCGGTCACCTTTTGGAGTATTAAGGATAGATATGTCTGCAGAAATGAAATGACTCTCATAATTCATAGACGGATGTCACGTTCGTCGTAATCCTCCTCTTATGAGGAGGAGTAAGGATCGGACCAAAGCGCAGCGTGGTTTAATGAATACATACTTGATTTATTTAACGAAGACAAAAAACACTAAACAAACTTACAAAACAACAAAACGAACGTGATGCTATATAACGAAAGTGCAGACACAAGCAACCAACGTATAGACATAGACAATAACCCACAACCCACAATACAAAACAGGCTACCTAAATATGGTTCCCAATCAGAGACAACGCAAAACACCTGTCTCTGATTGAGAACCATGTCAGGCCAAACACAGAAATAGACAAACCAGACAAACAACATAGAATGCCCACACAGATCACACCCTGACCAACCAAAACATAAAACATACAAAGCAAACTCTGGTCAGGGCGTGACAACGGAGCTATGGATGCAAGGACTGACTACAAGATCAAAATGATAAATGTAACCATGTGTTGGAGCTATACCGTGTTTGTTTACAATTACGTTGTTTACAAACAATGGAGTGCAACGTTTGTGTTCTGATGGGGTTAGACAGTTGAACGAAGCTCATGAGACATTTATATAGACAAGTTATATATTTTTTTTTTATAATCAATGCCTATATATCATTCATTTATAAGTCCCCAAAAATGTATGTAGGAATTGCAGATTGCGCCTTTAAAAAAATGTTTTTTTATGATTCTAAATGTGAATCTCCAGGAGAAGGACTCCTTCACGGAGAGCCTGAGAGCCAACATGGCCGCCACCCAGAGGGAGCTGGAGGCCGTGGTCCAGGCAGCCACCCAGGAGGCTGAGACCCTGAGAGGAGCTCTGGAGGAGAAGGACAAGCAGCTGGGAGGCATGAAGGAGGACAAGAGCCACCTGAAGGTACGTCTACAATACGTGCTTCTACACCTGCATTGCATGCTGTTTGGGGTTTTAGGCTGGGTTTCTGTACAGCACTTTGAGATATCAGCTGATGTAAGAAGGGCTATATAAATACATTTGATTTGATTTGGTATGACATGGTACAATATATCTATTATTAATTTAGTACACGTTGAGACACATGTTGGGTGTGTAATGTACAGTGTATCTATTATGCTATTCATTTTGGTTTATTTGAATATTGACACATGTTGGGTGTGTAATGTACAGTGTCTAGTTTGTATACAGCAGTACTGTGTGTCTAAGTTACTTTTCCCCTCTGGGAAATTAAAGTTCATCCTCACCTCCACTCTTACCCTTCTCACTGAACTACCCGGCCTGTCACGACTGAACTACCCAGGCCTGCCATGACTGAACTACCCAGGCCTGCCATGACTGAACTACCCAGGCCTGCCATGACTGAACTACCCGGCCTGCCACTGACTGAACTACCCGGCCTGCCACGACTGAACAACCCGGCCTGCCACTGACTGAACTACCCGGCCTGCCACTGACTGAACTACCCGGCCTGCCATGACTGAACTACCCGGCCTGCCATGACTGAACAACCCGGTCTGCCACGACTCAACAACCCGGCCTGCCACGACTCAACTACCCGGCCTGCCACGACTCAACTACCCGGCCTGCCACGACTGAACTACCCGGCCTGCCACGACTGAACTACCCGGCCTGCCACTGACTGAACTACCCGGCCTGCCACTGACTGAACTACCCGGCCTGCCACTGACTGAACTACCCGGCCTGCCGCGACTGAACTACCCGGCCTGCCGCGACTGAACTACCCGGCCTGCCGCGACTGAACTACCCGGCCTGCCGCGACTGAACTACCCGGCCTGCCGCGACTGAACTACCCGGCCTGCCGCGACTGAACTACCCGGCCTGCCGCGACTGAACTACCCGGCCTGCCGCGACTGAACTACCCGGCCTGCCGCGACTGAACTACCCGGCCTGCCGCGACTGAACTACCCGGCCTGCCGCGACTGAACTACCCGGCCTGCCGCGACTGAACTACCCGGCCTGCCGCGACTCAACTACCCGGCCTGCCGCGACTCAACTACCCGGCCTGCCACTGACTGAACAACCCGGCCTGCCAGGACTGAACTACCCGGCCTGCCAGGACTGAACTACCCGGCCTGCCAGGACTGAACTACCCGGCCTGCCAGGACTGAACAACCCGGCCTGCCGCGACTGAACAACCCGGCCTGCCGCGACTGAACAACCCGGCCTGCCGCGACTGAACAACCCGGCCTGCCGCGACTGAACAACCCGGCCTGCCGCGACTCAACTACCCGGCCTGCCGCGACTGAACAACCCGGCCTGCCGCGACTGAACAACCCGGCCTGCCGCGACTGAACAACCCGGCCTGCCGCGACTGAACAACCCGGCCTGCCGCGACTGAACAACCCGGCCTGCCGCGACTGAACAACCCGGCCTGCCGCGACTGAACAACCCGGCCTGCCGCGACTGAACAACCCGGCCTGCCGCGACTGAACAACCCGGCCTGCCGCGACTCAACAACCCGGCCTGCCGCGACTCAACTACCCGGCCTGCCGCGATTCAACTACCTGGCCTGCCACGACCGTCCATCTAATCATTAGTTATTTGTTTTGTTTTTTTAAATTGCATTGTCGTCCCGTCCCCCGCTTTAATTAAAAGTAGTTTGAGATTAATTAATGTAATGAAAAGTGCAATAAAAGTGTAATAACTGATTATCCTATCAGGAGGAGATTGATCGCCTCAGGGACCAGCAGAACAGACCCCAGCCCTCCGGCCTGTCCGAGCCACGCACTCTGGACATCATCACAGGTAAATAGAATTTCCTATCTGCTGTTGTTTATTGTTATTATATTGTTATGGCTCCAGACTAACGTTTTCCCTTGGTGGCACTGGTGACATAAACTTTTTCAGTTGGTGGCACCAGCCCATGATTTTGGGGGTCACCCCCCCCCCCAAAATTTTTTTTTGCAGCCGTCACATAATAAATACAATGCAGATAGTCCGGGAAGCCATTTTGATTACCTATTCAGGAGTCTTATGGCTTGGTGGTAAAAGCTCTTGAGAAGCCTTTTGGTCCTAGACTTGGAGCCGACTTTATGAGGGATCTTATAAAGTAATTATGAAGTAATTCACAATACTTAATTAAGAAGTGTAATAGACTAGTGAAATTGTATTCAATAAATACATTGTTACATCTAACAGTCCAAACAGGAATGCAAATGATAAAACAAATATTTTGTTATGCAACCTCAATCCATTGATTGTTATGAGTTTTGGGTTGAACATTATGCTAATTTTTATTTTATCTTACTGTCAAGATATTTAGATCTTTTTTTGTTCGATTGAGATTAATTTTCCTTCATCTTTTATGTGCGATGCACTAACATTATATATAGGCCTAATTCGATTGGTTCTAATTCACCACCTGATGAGGAAGTAGAAACTCAAAACACATTAGCTAGATCGCTAACTTTAAATACAACACCATGTATTACTCTTAACAGTAAATGTAAGTCCTATTAAAAAAATACGTCGCAATGCGGCCTAGTTCACTCGTTATGGCCGATGTGCTACGTATTAGAAAGCCATACCAGATTAGATGTCTTGATTTGTAAAATAGTGTGTGCTTTGCGCTCGGTAATGAGCGTTAAGAAATAAACATTACACCTATAGAAAGCGTTGACCTTCCCCTCTCTTTAATTTGAACAACTAATTGCTTCCCTTTAATTTGAACAACTAATTGCTTCCAAAGTAGTCGTTCTCAAGCAATTCTGAGAGGCGTGAGAGGCTCACTCATTACAGCAGCCGGTCCCAGCGAAACTGGCACAGCGGTAGGGAAGACCCTTTTTATTACAGCGATCATGAGGATAATGCCTTTTACTGTTTAACAAATTCATGGTTTTATCCGCCCCAGAAAATAGGAAGTTTTGATTGAGGTGACCAGGTAGAATGTTCAGTGCGAACAATAAAAAAATGTTACTCGCACAAAGGGTCGCAAAATACCTTAAAAAAAAAAAAAAGTCTCTGTCTGGAGTCCTGCAAAAAGGAATTTCCTCATTGACGATAGTCACATTCAGATTCAGATATCAGAAAATGTGAATCACAGAACTGGAGAATGAGATCAGCCAGCTGAAGAGCTCCAGAGACGAGCTGGAGGACGAGGGGCACTCCCTGAAGAGGAGAGTGGAGGAGCAGCGGGGTCACCTCCTCTCCTCCCAGCAGTCTCTCCTGGCGCAGCAGAATGAGTTGGAGCAGGCCCACCAACGCCACGAGCAGAGCAGAGAGAACTACGATAGGCTGATCCACGCCAAGGACGAGGAGATTGGGCGCCTGCAGCAGGAAGTAGATCACCTCGGCCACATCCACTCCTCCCAGGAACAGGAAGTGGTCATCCTCCAACAGGAAGACAAGACCCAGTCGTCCCTGAATAACGGAGAGAACGACAACGAGAAACATGACCTGTCAAAGGTGGAGATAAACCGTCTGGTGAAGGTATTTCCTACATTTTATTATTTAATATTATAATAATAATCTACTAAATAATCTGATTTCTGTTAAATGACAACAAAAAAAATGGGAAAAATAAATGTAATGACATCATCCATCTCACTTGGCTTGAGCAACAGTGGCCTTCTTGCTAATACATCTGATCTGAACCTGAAGGGTATCAAGGAGAAGGAGACTGAGATCAGCCAGCTGAATGAGAGGAACCTGAACCTGACCAGACAGCTGGACCAACTGGGGGTCTCCAGAGAGGAGATTGGGAAACTCTCCCAGATGGTCTTGCAGAAGGTATGTCATTTTTAAAAGGGCAATATGAAGTTCAAACAACTGTTTCGGGTAAAAACGCTGAGGGGATGTGGCTGGAGAAATGTACCGTCACTCAAATTCATAGACGGTACTATGGATGTAAGGACTTGACCATCCATGATATCAAATGTATCGTTTAACCACGTTTTTGAGGCTATGTAACAGTTTGTCTTATTGAAATATACCGATTTATTTCTCTGAAGGACCTGGAGATCCAGGCACTGCACGCTAGAGTCTCCCTGGGGGGAGGAGGCCACAGCCAGGACGTGATGTTCCTCCAACAGCAACTGCAGGCCTACGCCGTGGAGAGAGAGCAGGTCACAATCACAATCAACTTTATTTGCCAAGTAGACTGCGTGTGTACACTACAGTTCAAAAGTCTGGGGTCACTTCGAAATGTCCTTGAAAATGTTTTTGGTCCATTTTTAAAATAACTTCAAATTGATCAGAAATACAAGTGTAGACATTGTTAATGTTGTAAATGACTATTGTAGCTGGAAACGGCTGATTAAATAATAATGGAATGGAATATCTACATAGGCGTACAGAGGCCCATTATCAGCAACCATCACTCCTGTGTTCCAATGGCACGTTGTGTTAGCTAATCCAAGTTTATCATTTTAAAAGGCTAATTGATCATTAGAAAACCCTTTTGCAATTATGTTAGCAAAGCTGAAAATTGTTGTTTCCAGCTACAATAGTCATTTACAACATTAACAATGTCTACACTGTATTTCTGATCAATTTGATGTTATTTTAATGGACCAAATATGTGCTTTTCTTTCAAAAACAAGGACATTTCTTAGTGACCCCAAACCTTTGAACGGTAGTGTATATATGTAGTATGTAGTCTACATATAGTATAGATGTAGTGGTAGTCTACATATAGTATAGATGTAGTGGTAGTCTACATATAGTATAGATGTAGTGGTAGTCTACATATAGTATAGATGTAGTAGTAGTCTACATATAGTATAGATGTAGTGGTAGTCTACATATAGTATAGATGTAGTGGTAGTCTACATATAGTATAGATGTAGTAGTAGTCTACATATAGTATAGATGTAGTAGTAGTCTACATATAGTATATAGTATAGATGTAGTAGTAGTCTACATATAGTATAGATGTAGTAGTCTACATATAGTATATAGTATAGATGTAGTGGTAGTCTACATATAGATGTAGTAGTCTACATATAGTATAGATGTAGTAGTCTACATATAGTATAGATGTAGTAGTCTACATATAGTATATAGTATAGATGTAGTAGTAGCCTACATATAGTATAGATGTAGTAGTCTACATATAGTATAGATGTAGTAGTAGTCTACATATAGTATAGATGTAGTAGTAGTCTACATATAGTATAGATGTAGTAGTAGTCTACATATAGTATAGATGTAGTAGTAGTCTACATATAGTATAGATGTAGTAGTAGTCTACATATAGTATAGATGTAGTAGTAGTCTACATATAGTATAGATGTAGTAGTAGTCTACATATAGTATAGATGTAGTGGTAGTAGTCTACATATAGTATAGATGTAGTGGTCTACATATAGTATAGATGTAGTAGTAGTCTACATATAGATGTAGTAGTAGTCTACATATAGATGTAGTAGTCTACATATAGTATAGATGTAGTAGTCTACATATAGATGTAGTAGTCTACATATAGTATAGATGTAGTAGTCTACATATAGATGTAGTAGTCTACATATAGATGTAGTAGTCTACATATAGTATAGATGTAGTAGTCTACATATAGATGTAGTAGTCTACATATAGTATAGATGTAGTAGTCTACATATAGATGTAGTAGTCTACATATAGTATAGATGTAGTAGTCTACATATAGATGTAGTAGTCTACATATAGTATAGATGTAGTAGTAGTCTACATATAGATGTAGTAGTAGTCTACATATAGATGTAGTAGTAGTCTACATATAGATGTAGTAGTAGTCTACATATAGTATAGATGTAGTAGTAGTCTACATATAGTATAGATGTAGTAGTAGTCTACATATAGTATAGATGTAGTGGTAGTCTACATATAGTATAGATGTAGTGGTAGTCTACATATAGTATAGATGTAGTGGTAGTCTACATATAGTATAGATGTAGTAGTAGTCTACATATAGTATAGATGTAGTAGTAGTCTACATATAGTATAGATGTAGTAGTAGTCTACATATAGTATAGATGTAGTAGTAGTCTACATATAGTATAGATGTAGTGGTAGTCTACATATAGTATAGATGTAGTGGTAGTCTACATATAGATGTAGTGGTAGTCTACATATAGTATAGATGTAGTAGTAGTCTACATATAGATGTAGTAGTAGTAGTCTACATATAGTATAGATGTAGTAGTAGTCTACATATAGTATAGATGTAGTGGTAGTCTACATATAGATGTAGTAGTCTACATATAGTATAGATGTAGTAGTCTACATATAGATGTAGTAGTCTACATATAGTATAGATGTAGTAGTCTACATATAGATGTAGTAGTCTACATATAGATGTAGTAGTCTACATATAGTATAGATGTAGTAGTCTACATATAGATGTAGTAGTCTACATATAGTATAGATGTAGTAGTAGTCTACATATAGTATAGATGTAGTAGTAGTCTACATATAGTATAGATGTAGTAGTAGTCTACATATAGTATAGATGTAGTAGTCTACATATAGTATATAGTATAGATGTAGTGGTAGTCTACATATAGTATATAGTATAGATGTAGTGGTAGTTTACATATAGATGTAGTAGTAGTAGTCTACATATAGTATAGATGTAGTAGTCTACATATAGTATATAGTATAGATGTAGTGGTAGTCTACATATAGATGTAGTAGTCTACATATAGTATAGATGTAGTAGTCTACATATAGTATATAGTATAGATGTAGTAGTAGTCTACATATAGATGTAGTGGTAGTCTACATATAGTATAGATGTAGTGGTAGTCTACATATAGATGTAGTAGTAGTCTACATATAGTATAGATGTAGTGGTAGTCTACATATAGATGTAGTAGTAGTCTACATATAGTATATAGATGTAGTGGTAGTCTACATATAGAATAGATGTAGTAGTAGTAGTCTACATGTAGTATATAGTTGTAGTAGTAGTAGTCTACATATAGTATATAGATGTAGTAGTAGTAGTCTACATGTAGTATATAGATGTAGTAGTAGTAGTCTACATATAGTATATAGATGTAGTAGTAGTAGTCTACATATAGTATATAGATGTAGTAGTCTACATGTAGTATATAGTTGTTGTAGTAGTAGTAGTCTACATGTAGTATATAGTTGTAGTAGTAGTAGTCTACATGTAGTATATAGTTGTAGTAGTCTACATATAGATGTAGTAGTAGTAGTCTACATGTAGTATATAGTTGTAGTAGTAGTAGTCTACATATAGATGTAGTAGCAGTAGTCTACATGTAGTATATAGTTGTAGTAGTAGTAGTCTACATGTAGTATATAGTTGTAGTAGTAGTAGTCTACATGTAGTATATAGTTGTAGTAGTAGTGGTCTACATGTATTATGTAGTTGTAGTAGTAGTAGACTACATATAGTATAGATCTAGTAGTAGTCTACATATAGATGTAGTAGTAGTAGTCTACATATAGATGTAGTAGTAGTAGTAGTCTACATGTAGTATATAGTTGTAGTAGTAGTAGTCTACATGTAGTATATAGTTGTAGTAGTAGTAGTCTACATATAGATGTAGTAGTCTACATATAGATGTAGTTGTAGTAGTCTACATGTAGTATATAGTTGTAGTAGTAGTAGTCGACATATAGTATAGAGATGTAGTAGTAGTTTACATATAGATGTAGTAGTAGTAGTCTACATATAGTATATAGATGTAGTAGTAGTAGTCTTCATATAGTATATAGATGTAGTAGTAGTAGTCTACATATAGTATATAGATGTAGTAGTAGTAGTCTTCATATAGTATATAGATGTAGTAGTAGTAGTCTACATATAGATGTAGTAGTAGTAGTCTACATATAGTATATAGATGTAGTAGTAGTAGTCTACATATAGATGTAGTAGTAGTAGTCTACATATAGATGTAGTAGTAGTCTACATATAGTATATAGATGTAGTAGTAGTAGTCTACATGTAGTATATAGTTGTAGTAGTAGTAGTCTACATGTAGTATATAGTTGTAGTAGTCTACATGTAGTATATAGATGTAGTAGTAGTAGTCTACATATAGTATATAGTTGTAGTAGTAGTCTACATATAGATGTAGTAGTCTACATATAGATGTAGTAGTAGTAGTCTACATATAGTATATAGATGTAGTAGTAGTAGTCTACATGTAGTATATAGTTGTAGTAGTAGTAGTCTACATATAGTATATAGATGTAGTAGTAGTAGTCTACATATAGATGTAGTAGTAGTAGTCTACATGTAGTATATAGTTGTAGTAGTCTACATGTAGTATATAGTTGTAGTAGTAGTAGTCTACATATAGATGTAGTAGTAGTAGTCTACACATAGATGTAGTAGTAGTAGTGTACATGTAGTATATAGTTGTAGTAGTAGTAGTCTACATGTAGTATATAGTTGTAGTAGTAGTAGTCTACATGTAGTATATAGTTGTAGTAGTAGTAGTCTACATGTAGTATATAGTTGTAGTAGTAGTAGTCTACATATAGTATAGATGTAGTAGTAGTCTACATATAGATCTAGTAGTAGTCTACATATAGATGTAGTAGTCTACATGTAGTATATAGTTGTAGTAGTAGTAGTCTACATGTAGTATATAGTTGTAGTAGTAGTAGTCTACATATAGATGTAGTAGTCTACATATAGATGTAGTAGTAGTAGTCTACATATAGATGTAGTAGTAGTAGTCTACATATAGATGTAGTAGTAGTAGTCTACATGTAGTATATAGTTGTAGTAGTAGTAGTCTACATATAGTATATAGATGTAGTAGTAGTCTACATATAGATGTAGTAGTAGTAGTCTACATGTAGTATATAGTTGTAGTAGTAGTAGTCTACATATAGTTGTAGTAGTAGTAGTCTACATATAGATGTAGTAGTAGTAGTCTACATATAGATGTAGTAGTAGTAGTCTACATATAGATGTAGTAGTAGTAGTCTACATATAGATGTAGTAGTAGTAGTCTACATGTAGTATATAGTTGTAGTAGTAGTAGTCTACATATAGTATATAGATGTAGTAGTAGTCTACATATAGATGTAGTAGTAGTAGTCTACATATAGTATATAGATGTAGTAGTAGTAGTCTTCATATAGTATATAGATGTAGTAGTAGTAGTCTACATATAGTATATAGATGTAGTAGTAGTAGTCTTCATATAGTATATAGATGTAGTAGTAGTAGTCTACATATAGTATATAGATGTAGTAGTAGTAGTCTACATATAGTATATAGTTGTAGTAGTAGTAGTCTTCATATAGTATATAGATGTAGTAGTCTACATATAGTATATAGATGTAGTAGTAGTAGTCTACATATAGTATATATATGTAGTAGTAGTAGTCTACATATAGTATATAGATGTAGTAGTAGTCTACATATAGATGTAGTAGTCTACATATAGTTGTAGTAGTCTACATGTAGGACAGATGTTGTAAAAACATATCAATAAGAGGATATAATAAACAAATTGACACCTTTTTTTAAAACTTGTTTTTACTTGATTATTGGTGACTTTGTCAAGTGAATTTGGGTTTGTTAAAGTAACATGTATTATTGTTACTTTAGGTGCTGGCGGTGCTGAATGAGAAGACGAGGGAGAACAGTCAGCTGAGGTCAGACTACCATCGCATCATGGACATCGTAGCAGGGAAGGAGGCTATGCTCCTCAAGGTGCAGCAGGAGAACCAGAGGCTGTCCACCATGTCTGACCCCTCAGGCAGCCAGGAGATGTTCAGAGAGACCATCCAGAACTTGTCTCGGATCATCAGGTGTAGTTGTGTTTGTACATTTGGTGCAAAAACATTACAGTAACTCAGTTGGTAGGACAAGGCGCTTGCAACTCAAGGATAGTGGATTTCATTCCTGGGAATGAGTGCATGACTGCAAGTCCATTTGAATAAAAGTGTCTGCTAAATTATGTACACTACTGTTCAAAAGTTTGGGGTCCATAAAAAAGAAAAAGCCATATCTCAGACTGGCCAATAAAAAGAAAAGATTAAGATGGGCAAAAGAACACAGACACTGGACAGAGGAACTCTGCCTAGAAAGCCAGCATCCCGGAGTCGTCTCTTCACTGTTGACAATGAGACTGGTGTTTTGCGGGTACTATTTAATGAAGCTGCCTGTTGAGGACTTGTGAGGCATCTGTTTCTCAAACTAGACACTCTAATGTACTTGTCCTCTTGCTCAGTTGTGCACCGGGGCCTCCCACTCCTTTCTATTCTGGTTAGAGCCAGTTTGCGCTGTTCTGTGAAGGGAGTAGTACACAGCCTTGTACGAGATCTTCAGTTTCTTGGCAAAAATCTGCCGTTTTCAGCTACAATAGTCATTTACAACATTAACAATGTCTACACTTGTATTTCTGATCAATTGTATGCTATTTTAAATGGACAAAAAATGTGCTTTTCTTTCAATCACAAGTACATTTCTAAGTGACCCCAAACTTTTGAACGGAAGTGTATATATATATATATGTGTATTTGTAATATATATAGTTGTGTTTTGGTGCCATCTTGCCCCCTCTAGTGTACTTGGTAATGCATTGTTTCTATGTGCTGTTTAATTCTATTGCAAATACAATTTATTTTTCTTCTTCTTCGTCTTATTATTGTTGTTATAATCAGAGAGAAGGACATTGAGATCGACGCGCTGACCCAGAAGTGCCAGACACTGGTGTCGGTGCTGCAGGCAGGAGACTCTGGAGGCGTCAGCTCCAACCAGTTTGAAGAGCTGCTGCAGGAGAGGGACACACTGAAACAACAGGCAAGATCAAATATTAGCGGTTTTGTCTGTTTTTACAGGACTATGCCTTGTGTCATAAAACCTTCTCACATAAAAACATTCATCCACATCACAGATGAGGAATCACTGTTTTTAAAGTGCAATAGCGCAATGACATGTATAAAGGTGTGTGTAATGTAGCTGAGGCTAATGTAGCTGAGGCTAATGTAGCTGAGGCTAATGTAGCTGAGGCTAATGTAGCTGAGGCTAGTGTAGCTGAGGCTAGTGTAGCTGAGGCTAGTGTAGCTGAGGCTAGTGTAGCTGAGGCTAGTGTAGCTGTGCCTAATGTAGCTGTGCCTAATGTAGCTGTGCCTAATGTAGCTGTGCCTAATGTAGCTGAGGCTAATGTAGCTGAGGCTAGTGTAGCTGAGGCTAGTGTAGCTGAGGCTAGTGTAGCTGAGGCTAGTGTAGCTGAGGCTAATGTAGCTGAGGCTAGTGTATATATTGAAGGTGCCTAATGTAGCTGTGTCTAATGTAGCTGTGCCTAATGTAGCTGTGCCTAATGTAGCTGTGCCTAATGTAGCTGTGCCTAATGTAGCTGTGCCTAATGTAGCTGTGCCTAATGTAGCTGTGTCTAATGTAGCTGTGCCTAATGTAGCTGAGGCTAATGTAGCTGTGTCTAATGTATATATTGAAGGTGCCTAATGTAGCTGTGCCTAATGTAGCTGTGCCTAATGTAGCTGTGCCTAATGGAGCTGAGGCTAATGGAGCTGAGGCTAATGGAGCTGAGGCTAATGGAGCTGAGGCTAATGGAGCTGTGCCTAATGGAGCTGTGCCTAATGGAGCTGTGGCTAATGTAGCTGTGTCTAATGTAGCTGTGTCTAATGTAGCTGTGTCTAATGTAGCTGTGTCTAATGTAGCTGTGCCTAATGTAGCTGTGCCTAATGTAGCTGTGCCTAATGTAGCTGTGCCTAATGGAGCTGTGCCTAATGGAGCTGTGTCTAATGTATATATTGAAGGTGCCTAATGTAGCTGTGCCTAATGTAGCTGTGCCTAATGGAGCTGTGTCTAATGTATATATTGAAGGTGCCTAATGTAGCTGAGGCTAATGTAGCTGTGCCTAATGTAGCTGTGCCTAATGTAGCTGAGGCTAATGTAGCTGAGCCTAATGTAGCTGTGCCTAATGTAGCTGAGGCTAATGTAGCTGAGGCTAATGTAGCTGTGTCTAATGTATATATTGAAGGTGCCTAATGTAGCTGTGCCTAATGTAGCTGAGGCTAATGTAGCTGAGGCTAATGTAGCTGAGGCTAATGTAGCTGAGGCTAATGTAGCTGAGGCTAATGGAGCTGTGTCTAATGTAGCTGAGGCTAATGTAGCTGAGGCTAATGTAGCTGAGGCTAATGTAGCTGAGGCTAATGTAGCTGAGGCTAATGTAGCTGTGCCTAATGTAGCTGAGGCTAATGTAGCTGAGGCTAATGTAGCTGTGTCTAATGTATATATTGAAGGTGCCTAATGTAGCTGAGGCTAATGTAGCTGTGCCTAATGTAGCTGTGCCTAATGTAGCTGTGCCTAATGTAGCTGAGGCTAATGTAGCTGTGTCTAATGTATATATTGAAGGTGCCTAATGTAGCTGAGGCTAATGTAGCTGAGGCTAATGTAGCTGAGGCTAATGTAGCTGAGGCTAATGTAGCTGTGCCTAATGTAGCTGTGCCTAATGTAGCTGTGCCTAATGTAGCTGAGGCTAATGTAGCTGAGGCTAATGGAGCTGAGGCTAATGGAGCTGAGGCTAATGGAGCTGAGGCTAATGTAGCTGAGGCTAATGGAGCTGAGCCTAATGTAGCTGTGCCTAATGTAGCTGTGCCTAATGTAGCTGAGCCTAATGTAGCTGAGGCTAATGTAGCTGAGGCTAATGTAGCTGTGCCTAATGTAGCTGTGCCTAATGTAGCTGTGTCTAATGTAGCTGTGCCTAATGTAGCTGAGGCTAATGGAGCTGTGTCTAATGTAGCTGTGCCTAATGTAGCTGATGCTAATGTAGCTGAGGCTAATGTAGCTGTGCCTAATGTAGCTGTGCCTAATGTAGCTGAGGCTAATGTAGCTGAGGCTAATGTAGCTGTGGCTAATGTAGCTGTGTCTAATGTAGCTGAGGCTAATGTAGCTGTGCCTAATGTAGCTGAGGCTAATGTAGCTGAGGCTAATGTAGCTGTGTCTAATGTAGCTGTGCCTAATGTAGCTGTGTCTAATGTAGCTGAGGCTAATGTAGCTGTGTCTAATGTATATATTGAAGGTGCCTAATGTAGCTGTGCCTAATGTAGCTGTGCCTAATGTAGCTGTGCCTAATGTAGCTGAGCCTAATGTAGCTGTGTCTAATGTATATATTGAAGGTGCCTAATGTAGCTGAGGCTAATGTAGCTGTGCCTAATGTAGCTGTGCCTAATGTAGCTGAGGCTAATGTAGCTGAGGCTAATGTAGCTGTGTCTAATGTATATATTGAAGGTGCCTAATGTAGCTGTGCCTAATGTAGCTGTGCCTAATGTAGCTGTGCCTAATGTAGCTGAGCCTAATGTAGCTGTGTCTAATGTATATATTGAAGGTGCCTAATGTAGCTGAGGCTAATGTAGCTGTGCCTAATGTAGCTGTGCCTAATGTAGCTGAGGCTAATGTAGCTGAGGCTAATGTAGCTGTGTCTAATGTATATATTGAAGGTGTCTAATGTAGCTGTGTCTAATGTAGCTGTGTCTAATGTAGCTGTGCCTAATGTAGCTGAGGCTAATGTAGCTGTGTCTAATGTATATATTGAAGGTGCCTAATGTAGCTGTGCCTAATGTAGCTGTGCCTAATGGAGCTGTGCCTAATGGAGCTGTGCCTAATGTAGCTGTGTCTAATGTAGCTGAGGCTAATGTAGCTGTGTCTAATGTATATATTGAAGGTGCCTAATGTAGCTGTGCCTAATGTAGCTGAGGCTAATGTAGCTGTGCCTAATGTAGCTGTGTCTAATGTAGCTGAGGCTAATGTAGCTGTGTCTAATGTATATATTGAAGGTGCCTAATGTAGCTGTGCCTAATGTAGCTGAGGCTAATATAGCTGAGGCTAATGTAGCTGAGGCTAATGGAGCTGTGCCTAATGGAGCTGTGTCTAATGGAGCTGAGGCTAATGGAGCTGTGTCTAATGTAGCTGAGGCTAATGGAGCTGTGTCTAATGTAGCTGAGGCTAATGGAGCTGTGTCTAGTGTAGCTGAGGCTAATGTAGCTGAGGCTAATGTAGCTGTGTCTAATGTATATATTGAAGGTGCCTAATGTAGCTGAGGCTAATGTAGCTGAGGCTAATGTAGCTGTGCCTAATGGAGCTGTGCCTAATGGAGCTGTGCCTAATGGAGCTGTGCCTAATGGAGCTGTGCCTAATGTAGCTGTGTCTAATGTAGCTGTGTCTAATGTAGCTGAGGCTAATGTAGCTGTGTCTAATGTATATATTGAAGGTGCCTAATGTAGCTGTGCCTAATGTAGCTGTGCCTAATGTAGCTGTGCCTAATGTAGCTGTGCCTAATGGAGCTGAGGCTAATGTAGCTGAGGCTAATGTAGCTGTGTCTAATGTATGTGTTGTAATGGTTCAGGTGAAGAAGATGGAGGAATGGAAGATGCAGGTGATCACCACGGTAAAGAACATGCAGCATGAGTCTGCCCAGCTGGTAGAGGAGCTCCACAAGCTACAGGGACAGGTAACCGTCATAATAAATCATATGTAATATAATGAGTCTGCCCAGCTGGTAGAGGAGCTCCACAAGCTACAGGGACAGGTAACCGTCATAATAAATCATATGTAATATAATGAGTCTGGCCAGCTGGTAGAGGAGCTCCACAAGCTACAGGGACAGGTAACCATCATAATAAATCATATGTAATATAATGAGTCTGGCCAGCTGGTAGAGGAGCTCCACAAGCTACAGGGACAGGTAACCGTCATAATAAATCATATGTAATATAATGAGTCTGGCCAGCTGGTAGAGGAGCTCCACAAGCTACAGGGACAGGTAACCGTCATAATAAATCATATGTAATATAATGAGTCTGGCCAGCTGGTAGAGGAGCTCCACAAGCTACAGGGACAGGTAACCGTCATAATAAATCATATGTAACATAATGAGTCTGGCCAGCTGGTAGAGGAGCTCCACAAGCTACAGGGACAGGTAACCGTCATAATAAATCATATGTAATATAATGAGTCTGGCCAGCTGGTAGAGGAGCTCCACAAGCTACAGGGACAGGTAACCGTCATAATAAATCATATGTAATATAATGAGTCTGGCCAGCTGGTAGAGGAGCTCCACAAGCTACAGGGACAGGTAACCGTCATAATAAATCATATGTAATATAATGAGTCTGGCCAGCTGGTAGAGGAGCTCCACAAGCTACAGGGACAGGTAACCGTCATAATAAATCATATGTAATATAATGAGTCTGGCCAGCTGGTAGAGGAGCTCCACAAGCTACAGGGACAGGTAACCGTCATAATAAATCATATGTAATATAATGAGTCTGGCCAGCTGGTAGAGGAGCTCCACAAGCTACAGGGACAGGTAACCGTCATAATAAATCATATGTAATATAATGAGTCTGGCCAGCTGGTAGAGGAGCTCCACAAGCTACAGGGACAGGTAACATCATAATAAATCATATGTAATATAATGAGTCTGGCCAGCTGGTAGAGGAGCTCCACAAGCTACAGGGACAGGTAACCGTCATAATAAATCATATGTAATATAATGAGTCTGGCCAGCTGGTAGAGGAGCTCCACAAGCTACAGGGACAGGTAACCGTCATAATAAATCATATGTAATATAATGAGTCTGGCCAGCTGGTAGAGGAGCTCCACAAGCTACAGGGACAGGTAACATCATAATAAATCATATGTAATATAATGAGTCTGGCCAGCTGGTAGAGGAGCTCCACAAGCTACAGGGACAGGTAACCGTCATAATAAATCATATGTAATATAATGAGTCTGGCCAGCTGGTAGAGGAGCTCCACAAGCTACAGGGACAGGTAACCGTCATAATAAATCATATGTAATATAATGAGTCTGGCCAGCTGGTAGAGGAGCTCCACAAGCTACAGGGACAGGTAACCGTCATAATAAATCATATGTAATATAATGAGTCTGGCCAGCTGGTAGAGGAGCTCCACAAGCTACAGGGACAGGTAACCGTCATAATAAATCATATGTAATATAATGAGTCTGGCCAGCTGGTAGAGGAGCTCCACAAGCTACAGGGACAGGTAACCATCATAATATATTATAATAATTAATCATGTGTAATATGTAATGATAATGAGCCTGCCCAGCAGTAATAATGTTAAGATAAAGAAAAAGTACTAACGCAATTGGCGAAGTCACCCCAAACGATTGAAAAAGTCACCCCAAACGATTGAAAAAGTCACCCCAAACGATTGAAAAAGTCACCCCAAGCGATTGAAAAAGTCACCCCAAGCGATTGAAAAAGTCACCCCAAGCGATTGAAAAAGTCACCCCAAGCGATTGCCGAAGTCACCCCAAGCGATTGCCGAAGTCACCCCAAGCGACTGCCGAAGTCACCCCAAGCGATCGCCGAAGTCACCCCAAGCGATTGGAAAAGTCACCCTAAACGATTGCCGAAGTCACCCCAAACGATTGGCAAAGTCACCCTAAGCGGAAACTCTGCAGATGGCCCAATGACCCATCCCCTTCCCAAATTAGAAAGATGTGAGAACTTGTGAAATCCTGATTTTATCCAAATAATCATTATTGAAATATCTGCGTCCCATCCCAACGTCTGTTGACAGATGCTACCATGACAGTTATGTAATGTGTGTTATGATAATGAGAGATTATGATAATGACTATTATCCTCGTGAGGACATTTAGGTTGCAGCTCTTGTGCATATATTAAAATATCATCAAGCATGCAAAGAACACAACAACAAATACACACAATGATTAGAGTAGACATCACTAAAAAACCCTATAGACATCACTATAAACCCTATAGACATCACTATAAACCCTATAGACATCACCATAAACCCTGTAGACATCACTATAAACCCTATAGACATCACTATAAACCCTATAGACATCACTATAAACCCCATAGACATCACTATAAACCCTATAGACATCACTATAAACCCTATAGACATCACCGTAGACCCTGTAGACATCACTATAAACCCTATAGACATCACTATAAACCCTATAGACATCACTATAAACCCTGTAGACATCACTATAAACCCTATAGACATCACCGTAGACCCTGTAGACATCACTATAAACCCTGTAGACATCACTATAAACCCTATAGACATCACTATAAACCCTATAGACATCACCGTAGACCCTGTAGACATCACTATAAACCCTGTAGACATCACTATAAACCCTATAGACATCACCATAAACCCTGTAGACATCACTATAAACCCTATAGACATCACTATAAACCCTATAGACATCACCATAAACCCTATAGACATCACTATAAACCCTATAGACATCACTAAAAACCCTATAGACATCACTATAAACCCTATAGACATCACTATAAACCCTATAGACATCACCATAAACCCTATAGACATCACTATAAACCCTATAGACATCACTATAGACCCTATAGACATCACCATAGACACTATAGACATCACCGTAGACCCTGTAGACATCACCGTAGACCCCGTAACATCACCGTAGACTCTGTCGACATCACCGTAAACCCCGTAACATCACCGTAGACCCCATAGACATCACCGTAGACCCTATAGACATCACCGTAGACCCCATAGACATCACCGTAGACCCTATAGACATCACCGTAGACCCTATAGACATCACCGTAGACCCTATAGACATCACCGTAGACCCCGTAACATCACCGTAGACCCTATAGACATCACCGTAGACCCTATAGACATCACCGTAGACCCTATAGACATCACCGTAGACCCTATAGACATCACCGTAGACCCTATAGACATCACCGTAGACCCTGTAGACATCACCGTAGACCCTGTAGACATCACCGTAGACCCCATAGACATCACCGTAGACCCTATAGACATCACCGTAGACCCTGTAGACATCACCGTAGACCCTGTAGACATCACCGTAGACCCTGTAGACATCACCGTAGACCCTATAGACATCACCGTAGACCCCGTAGACATCACCGTAGACCCCGTAGACATCACCGTAGACCCTGTAGACATCACCGTAGACCCTATAGACATCACCGTAGACCCCATAGACATCACCGTAGACCCTGTAGACATCACCGTAGACCCTGTAGACATCACTATAAACCCTATAGACATCACCGTAGACCCTATAGACATCACCGTAGACCCTATAGACATCACCGTAGACCCTGTAGACATCACCGTAGACCCCGTAACATCACCGTAGACTCTGTCGACATCACCGTAGACATCACCGTAGACCCTGTAGACATCACCGTAGACCCCGTAACATCACCGTAGACCCTATAGACATCACCGTAGACCCTATAGACATCACCGTAGACCCTGTAGACATCACCGTAGACCCTGTAGACATCACCGTAGACCCTGTAGACATCACTATAAACCCTATAGACATCACCGTAGACCCTATAGACATCACCGTAGACCCTATAGACATCACCGTAGACCCTATAGACATCACCGTAGACCCTATAGACATCACCGTAGACCCTGTAGACATCACCGTAGACCCTGTAGACATCACCGTAGACCCTATAGACATCACCGTAGACCCTATAGACATCACCGTAGACCCTGTAGACATCACCGTAGACCCTGTAGACATCACCGTAGACCCTATAGACATCACCGTAGACCCTGTAGACATCACCGTAGACCCTATAGACATCACTATAAACCCTATAGACATCACCGTAGACCCTATAGACATCACCGTAGACCCTGTAGACATCACCGTAGACCCCGTAACATCACCGTAGACTCTGTCGACATCACCGTAGACATCACCGTAGACCCCGTAACATCACCGTAGACCCTATAGACATCACCGTAGACCCTATAGATATCACCGTAGACCCTGTAGACATCACCGTAGACCCTGTAGACATCACCGTAGACCCTATAGACATCACCGTAGACCCTGTAGACATCACCGTAGACATCACCGTAGACCCTGTAGACATCACCGTAGACCCTATAGACATCACCGTAGACCCTATAGACATCACTATAAACCCTATAGATATCACCGTAGACCCTATAGACATTATCTTTTGTCATGTTTTTACCTGTTTTTTTTTTTGTTTTTTTTTAGGGTTCTCAATTGGGGGTGTTGGCATCGTAAATCATAATGTTTTATAGGTACATGATCACGATAGGACAAAGGTTGACATCGCCCAACCCCAACTGTCAACTACAACGAGACGTGTCATCCAGCCCGCTGATCCTACTAGTGATTGTCATTCAGCAGTCTTATTGGGATGAATAACGAACTGTTTTGGCTCTGATCCTATAGGTGGATGCTGACAACGACTGCACTTCAAATCTCTCCGTGGACTACAGCCGTCTGATCCACAGCTATGAGCAGAAGGAGAGGAAGCTCGGCAGTCTCAGTCACGAACTAGCCCACGTCCAACAGACCATCAGCCAGCTGAGCAGTACCAAAGATGTCCTGCTGGGGAAACTGGACAGTGTGGCGCAGAGTCCCCAAGTCACCCCATTGTCCGCTGCTCTGACGTCTTCTGCCCAGCCTCCTGCTGCAGTGGAACCTCCCAGACACCAGGTGGCAGCACCTGCAACACCGGGGAACCAGGAAGGACTGAGACAGGAGCTGGAGTCTCTGAGAGCCCTCCTGTCTGAGAGGGAGACTATAATCAGGACCTTGCAGGAGAACAACCACCGCTTGTCTAACTCAGCCCAGGTGTCCGACAGCGAGCAGCGCGGCCAGGCCGACGAGGCCAGACAGGTCAGAGAGAGACTGGACGCCCTGCAGCGCTCCGTCAGGGAGAAAGACCTGCTCATCAAGACTAAAGGAGACCAGCTCACCCAGGTGTGTGTGTGTGTGTGTGTGTGTGTGTGTGTGTGTGTGTGTGTGTGTGTGTGTGTGTGTGTGTGTGTGTGTGTGTGTGTGTGTGAGAGATATGAGGAAGGCCCAGCGTATGCGCTATTAAGACATGTCACTTTAAATAAAATCTAGATTCAATTGCAACTGAATCAAGTGAGTAATGACCCCTTCATTAGCATGAGTACAACGGTCAATTCAGGTAAATTATATCATAATGGGTGGACTGGCAGCCATTTTGAGTGTCCACATAGGTGCAAAGCAGGAAGTTCTAGCAGCCATTTTGAGTGTCCACATAGGTGCAAAGCTGTAGAGTTCTAGCAGCCGTTTTGAGTGTCCACATAGGTGCAAAGCAGGAAGTTCTAGCAGCCATTTTGAGTGTCCACATAGGTGCAAAGCAGGAAGTCCTAGCAGCCATTTTGAGTGTCCACATAGGTGCAAAGCAGGAAGTCCTAGCAGCCATTTTGAGTGTCCACATAGGTGCAAAGCAGGAGAGTTCTAGCAGCCATTTTGAGTGTCCACATAGGTGCAAAACAGGAGAGTTCTAGCAGCCATTTTGAGTGTCCACATAGGTGCAAAGCAGGAGAGTTCTAGCAGCCGTTCAATCTGTGCATCTGTTTATTTCTCCAGGTGAGTGAGAGCCTGAGGAACCGTGAGAGCGACAACGAGGTGTTAAAACAAGCCGTGACCAACTTGAAGGAGAGAGCCCTTATCCTGGAGATGGATACCAGGAAGCTGAAGGTAGGGAGCCCAGCGGGCTAAGGAGTTAAAACTTTTAGCCGGAAGGTGAATCCTGGGCTGCGTTGATCTGAAATCTGGAGGGCTGCTAAATTCACATCCTAAAGACGTTGGGTTCTTGAGCAAGGACCTTAAACCCACAACATGCTCTCCATCCAGCGGCACTGCACTGTGAGGGTCAGGTGTGAGGGGTCAAGTGTGAGGGGTCAAGTGTGAGGGGTCAAGTGTGAGGGGTCAAGTGTGAGGGGTCAAGTGTGAGGGGTCAAGTGTGAGGGGTCAAGTGTGAGGGGTCAAGTGTGAGGGGTCAAGTGTGAGGGGTCAAGTGTGAGGGGTCAACTGTGAGGGGTCAAGTGTGAGGGGTCAAGTGTGAGGGGTCAAGTGTGAGGGTCAGGTGTGCTGTCCGGAGGGGGTTGAGAGCGGAGCAGAAGATATATTTCCGTCGTTGGCTGAAACCTGGACAATTTAAAGTTATTTTGAATTGTATTGAAGGATGAGAATGAGGCTGTGGCCCAGCGGAGCAGGGAGAAGGAGTCAGAGTTCAGAGCCCTGCAGGAGACCAACATGCAGGTGTCCCTCCTCATGAGGGAGAAGGAGTTTGAGAGGAGCGCCATGTCGGAGAAGGCTGCTGCCATGGAGAAGATGCTCAAGGACAGAGAACAGGTTAGGATGTTTGTACTGTACAAAATCAGTTAATGTAAACTACTAACTACACATTTTTGAGAGAATGATAATTTGGGACTTAAAATGCTATAACTCAAATCCTTTATTTAAGCAATAGGGCCAGAGGAGGTGTGGTATACGGCCAATATACCACGGCTAAGGGCTGTTCTTAAGCACGACACAACGCGGAGTGCCTGGACACAGCCCATAGCCGTGGTATATTAACCATATATCACAAACCCCCAAGGTGCCTTATTGCTATTATAAACTGGTTACCAACGTACATTAGAGCGACGGTATACGACGGCTGTCAGCCATTCAGCATTCAGGGCTCGAACCACCCAGTTTATAATGAGTAATAGATTACAGATCTAGTGAAGGACAGTGAAATTCAATCAAAGTAAAATAGACTATTAAATAGTTTAAATAAATTGACAAACACTTGGTTAAATCTTTTCACAAACCGATCAATAATGTATTCTTTCCTGACCCTGTAAAACAACACATTTCACTGCACCTATCCGGTATATGTGACTATATATATATATATATGTGTATATATATGTGTGTATGTATATATATGTATATGTGTGTGTGTGTGTGTGTGTTTTTATAACCTGACCATTCCATTGCGGTGTCCCATGGCAACAGTCAAAAGAGCGGGAAGCAGAACCAGCTGATTGATCACATTTGTTATTGCTACGTTTCCCAGGGCAACAGTCAGAGGTCAGGGGAGCTGAACCAGCTCCTGAACGAGCTGAGGTCCATGCAGGAGAAAGCTGTGGCCTTCCAGCAGGAAAGAGACCAGGTCATGCTGGCTCTCAAACAGAAACAGATGGACACCACAGCCGTACAGACAGAGGTAGGATGGATGGACACACACCAGGGTTTCTGTTAGGAAAATGGTGGCCGTCCAGGGTTTCAGTTAGGAAAATGGTGCCCGTCCAGGGTTTCTGTTAGGAAAATGGTGGCCGTCCAGGGTTTCAGTTAGGAAAATGGTGCCCGTCCAGGGTTTCTGTTAGGAAAATGGTGCCCGTCCAGGGTTTCTGTTAGGAAAATGGTGCCCGTCCAGGGTTTCTGTTAGGAAAATGGTGCCCGTCCAGGGTTTCTGTTAGGAAAATGGTGCCCGTCCAGGGTTTCTGTTAGGAAAATGGTGCCCGTCCAGGGTTTCTGTTAGGAAAATGGTGCCCGTCCAGGGTTTCTGTTAGGAAAATGGTGGCCCGTCAAGGGTTTCTGTTAGGAAAATGGTGGCCCGTCAAGGGTTTCTGTTAGTAAAATGGTGCCGTCCAGGGTTTCTGTTAGGAAAATGGTGGCCCGTCCAGGGTTTCTGTTAGGAAAATGGTGCCCGTCCAGGGTTTCTGTTAGGAAAATGGTGGCCCGTCCAGGGTTTCTGTTAGGAAAATGGTGGCCCGTCCAGGGTTTCTGTTAGGAAAATGGTGGCCCGTCCAGGGTTTCAGTTAGGAAAATGGTGGCCGGTCCAGGGTTTCTGTTAGGAAAATGGGGGCCCGTCCAGGGTTTCTGTTAGGAAAATGGTGCCCGTCCAGGGTTTCTGTTAGGAAAATGGTGCCCGTCCAGGGTTTCTGTTAGGAAAATGGTGGCCTTTTTTAAAACATAAAATGGCGTAGAAAATGTTAAATGTATCGTAAGATATTTTGGCCATATTGCCCACCCCTAGCACACACTGCTATTATTTGAAGGACACCTGTTAGGGGGGTTGTAACACATTAATAACTGTCAAGTTGTCTAGGTGTTAAAATTATTTCAGCTCTGCCCAAACTTGAAAACGGCTTGCTCAACCCGTGAAGGATGCAAAGGGACAACTCAATTCCTTTCCAGTGTTTTATTATGGTTTTGATGCCATTTGTTGAATATGTTGAAACAGTTGATTTGTTGAATAGAGTAGTTGAATGACAGAGGAATAAGGAATAGGAATAGGTATAGGTTGATAACCTTAAACAGAGAATAAACATGCATTATTTTACACAATAAACAATGCATGACACAGCAACAAAGCATGGCTTTGAATAAAGTAAACGTTTAAACAATTTAATCTAGCACTTCAAGCAATTACTTCTGCAGTCAGAAAATATCCACAACAAAAGAAGTCACCACTCCTACCAGAGTTAAACATGTAAATTGTGCTAAGCACTGGATGCAACATAATAAATAATTCCAAACATTACATACCAGTTGCGTCTTTAGGGTTGAACAATGAGCAGTTTGTATGTTGAGGACCCAAGCAAAGCTAAGCCCAAACATTTTATACCCATGCTTATCTGCCAGGTGCGCATGTAAAAGTAGTCCCTCCAGAAATCCTGGCTCAATTTTTTAGTTCCACCCGTGTTTTTGGGTTATCTGCCCTCTTGAGGCCTGGAGTTCTTTAAAGGAAGAGCTGCCATTGTGCTCATGTTTTGAGTGTTCTGTTTTTTGACGCAACAATAACCAATACGTAACACATTCATGAGCGGTACGTAACACATTCATGAGCGGTACGTGACTCATTCATGAGCGGTACGTGACTCATTCATGAGCGGTACGTAACACATTCATGAGCGGTACGTAACACATTCATGAGCGGTACGTAACACATTCATGAGCGGTACGTGACTCATTCATGAGCGGTACGTGACTCATTCATGAGCGGTACGTGACTCATTCATGAGCGGTACGTGACACATTCATGAGCGGTACGTAACACATTCATGAGCGGTACGTAACACATTCATGAGCGGTACGTAACACATTCATGAGCGGTACGTAACACATTCATGAGCGGTACGTAACACATTCATGAGCGGTACGTAACACATTCATGAGCGGTACGTGACTCATTCATGAGCGGTACGTAACACATTCATGAGCGGTACGTAACACATTCATGAGCGGTACGTAACACATTCATGAGCGGTACGTGACTCATTCATGAGCGGTACGTGACTCATTCATGAGCGGTACGTAACACATTCATGAGCGGTACGTAACACATTCATGAGCGGTACGTAACACATTCATGAGCGGTACGTGACTCATTCATGAGCGGTACGTGACTCATTCATGAGCGGTACGTGACTCATTCATGAGCGGTACGTGACTCATTCATGAGCGGTACGTAACACATTCATGAGCGGTACGTAACACATTCATGAGCGGTACGTAACACATTCATGAGCGGTACGTAACACATTCATGAGCGGTACGTGACTCATTCATGAGCGGTACGTGACTCATTCATGAGCGGTACGTAACACATTCATGAGCGGTACGTGACTCATTCATGAGCGGTACGTGACTCATTCATGAGCGGTACGTGACTCATTCATGAGCGGTACGTGACTCATTCATGAGCGGTACGTGACTCATTCATGAGCGGTACGTGACTCATTCATGAGCGGTACGTAACACATTCATGAGCGGTACGTGACTCATTCATGAGCGGTACGTGACTCATTCATGAGCGGTACGTACCACATTCATGAGCGGTACGTAACACATTCATGAGCGGTACGTAACACATTCATGAGCGGTACGTAACACATTCATGAGCGGTACGTAACACATTCATGAGCGGTACGTAACTCATTCATGAGCGGTACGTGACACATTCATGAGGGGTACGTGACACATTCATGAGGGGTACGTGACACATTCATGAGGGGTACGTGACACATTCATGAGCGGTACGTGACACATTCATGAGCGGTACGTGACACATTCATGAGCGGTACGTGACTCATTCATGAGCGGTACGTAACACATTCATGAGCGGTACGTGACTCATTCATGAGCGGTACGTAACACATTCATGAGCGGTACGTGACTCATTCATGAGCGGTACGTAACACATTCATGAGGGGTACGTGACACATTCATGAGCGGTACGTGACTCATTCATGAGCGGTACGTGACTCATTCATGAGCGGTACGTGACTCATTCATGAGCGGTACGTGACTCATTCATGAGCGGTACGTGACACATTCATGAGCGGTACGTGACTCATTCATGAGCGGTACGTGACACATTCATGAGCGGTACGTACCACATTCATGAGCGGTACGTACCACATTCATGAGCGGTACGTGACTCATTCATGAGCGGTACGTGACTCATTCATGAGCGGTACGTAACACATTCATGAGCGGTACGTGACTCATTCATGAGCGGTACGTGACTCATTCATGAGCGGTACGTAACACATTCATGAGCGGTACGTGACTCATTCATGATACATTCCTTATCAGATATATTTATGGATAGTAAATGGCAATCAAATATTATTTGTAGTGAAATATTCTGCTATTGGTTAATATCAAACCCCCATGTGACCACTCTCCCTGTCTCTCTCTTTCCCCCCTGTCTCTTTCTTCTCTCTCTCCTTATGTCTCTCTCGCTCTATCTGTCTCCTCTCTCTCTCACTCTTGCCCTGTCTCTCTCTCTCTCTCTCTCACTCTTGCCCTGTCTCTCTCTCTCTCTCTCTCTCACTCTTGCCCTGTCTCTCCTCTCTCTCCCTGTCTGTCTCTCTCTCTCTCGCTGCGTCTCTCCTCTCTCCCTGTCTGTTTCTCTCTCTCAGCTGCAGCATGTGAAGGACAGAGAGCAGCGGTTGAAGTTGGAGCTGGACCGGCTACGTAACCACCTGCTGGAGATAGAGGACACCTACACACGGGAGGTCCTGGCTGCTGAGGACAGGGAGGCGGAGCTACGCAAGAGAGTCACGCTATTGGACGACAGACTGGCCACTTCCTCCAGTCAGGTGGAGAGCACCAGGTAAACATGTTCAGTAGACACGAAGATGAAACGGGGAAGTACAATCTGAACGTCTTGAAACATTATTTGCTACTGTGTGTCCTAATGAACAAGACCCTGAAAACAGATGGTCTGTTTATCACTGGTGATGGTTGAGTTACAGACGGATAAAATACTTTATCGTCCCGTGTCCGACGAACACAGAAATGTACGTCCAATGGAAAGTTTGTGTTCTTTCACTATCCCCAACCCCTCGGAAAGACACACCGAGGTTTGGGTAGCAAAGAGGAGGAAAACGTGAGTCATCTTCTTTTTGTTTGTCTTGTAGCCACCAGGCGTCTCTCCAGGTGGAGTCTCTCCAGGAGCAGCTGAGTGGAACGGTGAGGCAGAGAGACGAGGCCTTGATCCAGCTCAGAGCAGCACAGGACCAGGTCAACCAGTACGCCGTGTCCCTGTCCAACCTCCAGATGGTGCTAGAGCAGTTCCAGCAAGGCAAGACTACTGAGGCTGTAGTGATTATATAGCCTGGTATCCATATCTATTAGTGGTGTATAGCCAACTCTATGGTCTCTGAGGCTGTAGTGATTATATAGCCTGGTATCCAGATCTGTTAGTGCTGTATAGCCAACTCTATGGTCTCTGAGGCTGTAGTGATTATATAGCCTGGTATCCATATCTATTAGTGGTGTATAGCCAACTCTATGGTCTCTGAGGCTGTAGTGATTATATAGCCTGGTATCCATATCTATTAGTGGTGTATAGCCAACTCTATGGTCACTGAGGCTGTAGTGATTATATAGCCTGGTATCCAGATCTATTAGTGCTGTATAGCCAACTCTATGGTCTCTGAGGCTGTAGTGAGAATATAGCCTGGTACCATATCTATTAGTGTTGTATAGCCAACTCTATGGTCTCTGAGGCTGTAGTGATTATATAGCCTGGTATCCATATCTATTAGTGGTGTATAGCCAACTCTATGGTCTCTGAGGCTGTAGTGATTATATAGCCTGATATCCATATCTATTAGTGGTGTATAGCCAACTCTATGGTCTCTGAGGCTGTAGTGATTATATAGCCTGGTATCCATATCTATTAGTGGTGTATAGCCAACTCTATGGTCTCTGAGGCTGTAGTGATTATATAGCCTGGTATCCATATCTATTAGTGGTGTATAGCCAACTCGATGGTCACTGGATCTGTAGTGAGAATATAGCCTGGTACCCATATCTGTTAGTGTTGTATAGCCAACTTGATGCTATACAACACACAGATCTGGGACCAGTCTCATCTAAAGGCAACATCAACTCTGATAGAGAAAATAGAGCTCTTCTGGTCTTTATAAAGATATGACCCTCTTCTCTCTGTTCTCCTCCCAACAGAAGAGAAAGCGATGTATTCGTCAGAGCTTGATAAATACAAGAGGGAGAAGGACGAGTGGAGGAGAAAAGCACTTAAGCTGGAGGACAGAGCCTCAGCACTTAAGGTAGGACACTTCATAACGACTCTCATCAAGTACACATCCACTCCTCAATCGTATAGTCCTTATGTTACATTCTGACTTATTGGTCTACTTATCATATCTCTGTCTCTCTCTCTGCCTCTCTCGCTCTGTCTCTCTCTCGCTCTGTCTCTCTCTCGCTCTGTCTCTCTCTCGCTCTGTCTCTCTCTCGCTCTGTCTCTCTCTGTCTCTCTCTCGCTCTGTCTCTCTCTCGCTCTGTCTCTCTCTCGCTCTGTCTCTCTCTGTCTCTCTCTCGCTCTGTCTCTCTCTCGCTCTGTCTCTCTCTCGCTCTGTCTCTCTCTCGCTCTGTCTCTCTCTCGCTCTGTCTCTCTCTCGCTCTGTCTCTCTCTCGCTCTGTCTCTCTCTCGCTCTGTCTCTCTCTCGCTCTGTCTCTCTCTCGCTCTGTCTCTCTCTCGCTCTGTCTCTCTCTCGCTCTCTCTCTCTCTCGCTCTGTCTCTCTCTCGCTCTGTCTCTCTCTCGCTCTGTCTCTCTCTCGCTCTGTCTCTCTCTCGCTCTGTCTCTCTCTCGCTCTGTCTCTCTCTCGCTCTGTCTCTCTCTCGCTCTGTCTCTCTCTCGCTCTGTCTCTCTCTCGCTCTGTCTCTCTCTCGCTCTGTCTCTCTCTCGCTCTGTCTCTCTCTCGCTCTGTCTCTCTCTCGCTCTGTCTCTCTCTCGCTCTGTCGCTCTGTCGCTCTCTCGCTCTGTCGCTCTGTCGCTCTCTCGCTCTGTCGCTCTCGCTCTCTCGCTCTCTCGCTCTCTCGCTCTCTCGCTCTCTCGCTCTCTCGCTCTCTCTCTCTCTCTCGCTCTCTCTCTTTCTCTCTCTCTTTCTCTGTCTCTCTCGCTCTGTCTCTCTCGCTCTGTCTCTCTCTCTCGCTCTGTCTCTCTCTCTCGCTCTGTCTCTCTCTCTCGCTCTGTCTCTCTCTCTCGCTCTGTCTCTCTCTCTCGCTCTGTCTCGCTCGCTCTCTCTCTCTGTCTCTCTCTCGCTCTCTCTCTTTCTCTCTTTCTCTCTCTCTCTCGCTCTCTCTCTGTCTCACTTTCACTTTCTCTCTCTCTCGCTCTGTCTCTCTCGCTCTGTCTCTCTCTCTCTCTCTCGCTCTGTCTCTCTCTCTCGCTCTGTCTCTCTCTCTCTCGCTCTGTCTCTCTCTCTCTCGCTCTGTCTGTCTCTCTCTCGCTCTCTGTCTCTCTCTCGCTCTCTGTCTCTCTCTCGCTCTCTGTCTCTCTCTCGCTCTCTGTCTCTATTTCAGATCAACCTAGATGAGGCTAATGCTGCGCTGGACTCAGCCTCCAGACTCACTGACCAGCTGGACCTAAAGGAAGAACAGCTGGAAGAGCTCAAGAAACAAGGTGGGTGAGAGAGGGAGAGAGAGGGGGGGAAGAGAGAGCAGCCATCTTATGTCAGGCTTTTTATCCAGCTTGAAGGACCATGAAGAAGAGAGAGCTTCTAATAAAGCCAGGCTGAGTTTGGAGTCCTGTGTAAGAGGTTTTATACAGTGGTCAAGGCTGTGGTTTTGGGCATGGATGACTCTATAGTATCCCCTTCACTTTCCATTTCATTCTTATCATTTAATAACATAGTAGAAACAATCTTTGCTCGGGTTTGACAGAGTGTCCTCATTGTCTCCTTAACCCTACATGTCTGACCGGATCAGAGGGACCAACATGGGACCAACATGCCCTGATCTGACTCCCTGATAAGGCTGTTAAGGGGTGGGGGGGGGGTCTGGATGTTGTCCTGAGGGACCAACATGCCCTGATCTGACTCCCTGATAAGGCTGTTAAGGGGTGGGGGGGTCTGGATGTTGTCCTGAGGGACCAACATGCCCTGATCTGACTCCCTGATAAGGCTGTTAAGGGGTGGGGGGGGGGTCTGGATGTTGTCCTGAGGGACCAACATGCCCTGATCTGACTCCCTGATAAGGCTGTTAAGGGGTGGGGGGGGGGTCTGGATGTTGTCCTGAGGGACCAACATGCCCTGATCTGACTCCCTGATAAGGCTGTTAAGGTGTGGGGGGGTCTGGATGTTGTCCTGAGGGACCAACATGCCCTGATCTGACTCCCTGATAAGGCTGTTAAGGGGTGGGGGGGGGCTGGATCTGACTCCCTGATAAGGCTGTTAAGGGGGGGGTGGGGGGGGTCTGGATCTGACTCCCTGATGACTGAAGCTTTCTTTGGCATGGCTGTCTCTCCATTACACAAATACAGACAGACTTAACTGTTGAGTATAGCCAAACTAACCATGCTTCAGACTTCAGCGCATTGAACGCGCGCGTGTGTGTGTGTGTGTGTGTGTGTGTGTGTGTGTGTGTGTGTGTGTGTGTGTGTGTGTGTGTGTGTGTGTGTGTGTGTGTGTGTGTGTGTGTGTGTGTGTGTGTGTGTGTGTGTGTGTGTGTTACAGTTGATGTGAGGCAGGAGATGTTGGAAGAGTCTCAGGACAAGTTGATGAACCTGCTGAATAGCGCAGAGGGACAAGTGGACCAGTAAGTTCAGCACTGACTAAATATAATGAATTTAGACACTACACTGACTAAATATAATGAATTTAGACACTACACTGACTAAATATAATGCATTTAGACACTACACTGACTAAATATAATGCATTTAGACACTACACTGACTAAATATAATGCATTTAGACACTACACTGACTAAATATAATGAATTTAGACACTACACTGACTAAATATAATGTATTTAGACACTACACTGACTAAATATAATGTATTTAGACACTGCACTGACTAAATATAATGAATTTAGACACTGCACTGACTAAATATAATGTATTTAGACACTGCACTGACTAAATATAATGTATTTAGACACTGCACTGACTAAATATAATGCATTTAGACACTACACTGACTAAATATAATGAATTTAGACACTACACTGACTAAATATAATGTATTTAGACACTGCACTGACTAAATATAATGAATTTAGACACTGCACTGACTAAATATAATGTATTTAGACACTGCACTGACTAAATATAATGTATTTAGACACTGCACTGACTAAATATAATGCATTTAGACACTACACTGACTAAATATAATGAATTTAGACACTACACTGACTAAATATAATGTATTTAGACACTGCACTGACTAAATATAATGAATTTAGACACTGTACTGACTAAATATAATGCATTTAGACACTACACTGACTAAATATAATGAATTTAGACACTACACTGACTAAATATCATTAATTTAACAGGGCTGGGGACAATTCAAATGAAAGTCATTCAATTCAGGAAGTGATTTGAATTTATAATTAGGATGTAATAACTTATTTTTTTAAATTAATTGTTTTTCTATTTCGGTCTTATTGAATTGGAATTTCAGTTTACTTCCTGAATTGTCTGACTTTATTAATTGGAATTGACCCCATCCCTGGTATTTAATCTCATATTTCATCTTTCATGTAAGTTGATCAGAGGTTAGGACTATAAAGCACTCATACTGAAGCTGACAGTATTAACGTCATCTTAATGTATTTCTTCTCAAACGAGTGTTGAAAATTGCCATTTGATATCGTCCACCACACAGAGCTATATGTAATAGATTGTAGGCTGTGTTAACAGAGCTATATGTAATAGATTGTAGTCCGTGTTAATAGAGCTATATGTAATAGATTGTAGGCTGTGTTAATAGAGCTATATGTAATAGATTGTAGGCCGTGTTAATAGAGCTATATGTAATAGATTGTAGGCCGTGTTAATAGAGCTATATGTAATAGATTGTAGGCTGTGTTAATAGAGCTATATGTAATAGATTGTAGGCCGTGTTAATAGAGCTATATGTAATAGATTGTAGGCCATCTTAATAGAGCTATATTTAATAGATTGTAGGCCATCTTAATAGAGCTATATGTAATAGATTGTAGGCCGTGTTAATAGAGCTATATGTAATAGATTGTAGGCCATCTTAATAGAGCTATATTTAATAGATTGTAGGCCATCTTAATAGAGCTATATGTAATAGATTGTAGGCCGTGTTAATAGAGCTATATGTAATAGATTGTAGGCTGTGTTATTTTCCCCATCATGCCTGTGTAATGACTCTGTGGTTCAGAGTATTTTGTCCGCTCAGACGTCCTGTCCACGTGTACTTGTACATAGAGCTGCCTCACGCTACAGAAACACTAGATAGGCTCCTCCCCTATGTGATGTTCTGGCTCGGACAGGGCTGCTTACTTTTCTTTATATTCTGTCTGCTCAGGGCTCTGATGCGGAACCTGTTCATGGGGTACTTCCACACCCCGAAACCCAAACGCTCCGAGGTGCTGAGGCTCATGGGTAGTGTCCTGGGACTGGACAAGGATGAGGTCAACCAGGTGACTGACAGCACCCCTCCTCTTTTCTACCACTTTCTGCCCTTCCTCTCCTTACTTCCTCTTTCTGACCCTCCTCTCCTTACTTCCTCTTTCTGCCCCCTCCTCTCCTTACTTCCTCTTTCTGCCCCTCCTCTCCTTACTTCCTCTTTCTGCACCTCCTCTCCTTACTTCCTCTTTCTGCCCCTCCTCTCCTTACTTCCTCTTTCTGACCCTCCTCTCCTTACTTCCTCTTTCTGACCCTCCTCTCCTTACTTCCTCTTTCTGACCCCTCCTCTCCTTACTTCCTCTTTCTGCCCCCTCCTCTCCTTACTTCCTCTTTCTGACCCTCCTCTCCTTACTTCCTCTTTCTGACCCTCCTCTCCTTACTTCCTCTTTCTGACCCTCCTCTCCTTACTTCCTCTTTCTGACCCTCCTCTCCTTACTTCCTCTTTCTGCCCCCTCCTCTCCTTACTTCCTCTTTCTGACCCTCCTCTCCTTACTTCCTCTTTCTGACCCTCCTCTCCTTACTTCCTCTTTCTGCCCCTCCTCTCCTTACTTCCTCTTTCTGACCCTCCTCTCCTTACTTCCTCTTTCTGACCCTCCTCTCCTTACTTCCTCTTTCTGACCCTCCTCTCCTTACTTCCTCTTTCTGACCCTCCGCTCCTTACTTCCTCTTTCTGACCCCTCCTCTCCTTACTTCCTCTTTCTGACCCCTCCTCTCCTTACTTCCTCTTTCTGACCCCTCCTCTCCTTACTTCCTCTTTCTGACCCTCCTCTCCTTACTTCCTCTTTCTGCCCCCTCCTCTCCTTACTTCCTCTTTCTGACCCTCCTCTCCTTACTTCCTCTTTCTGACCCTTACTTCCTCTTTCTGACCCTCCTCTCCTTACTTCCTCTTTCTGACCCTCCTCTCCTTACTTCCTCTTTCTGCCCCCTCCTCTCCTTACTTCCTCTTTCTGCCCCTCCTCTCCTTACTTCCTCTTTCTGCCCCCTCCTCTCCTTACTTCCTCTTTCTGACCCTCCTCTCCTTACTTCCTCTTTCTGACCCTCCTCTCCTTACTTCCTCTTTCTGCCCCCTCCTCTCCTTACTTCCTCTTTCTGCCCCCTCCTCTCCTTGCTTCCTCTTTCTGCCCCCTCCTCTCCTTGCTTCCTCTTTCTGCCCCCTCCTCTCCTTATTTCCTCTTTCTGCCCCCTCCTCTCCTTGCTTCCTCTTTCTGACCCTCCTCTCCTTATTTCCTCTTTCTGACCCTCCTCTCCTTACTTCCTCTTTCTTCCCCCTCCTCTCCTTACTTCCTCTTTCTGCCCCCTCCTCTCCTTACTTCCTCTTTCTGACCCTCCTCTCCTTACTTCCTCTTTCTGACCCTCCTCTCCTTACTTCCTCTTTCTGCCCCCTCCTCTCCTTACTTCCTCTTTCTGCCCCCTCCTCTCCTTACTTCCTCTTTCTGCCCCTCCTCTCCTTACTTCCTCTTTCTGCCCCCTCCTCTCCTTACTTCCTCTTTCTGCCCCCACCCTCTCCTTACTTCCTCTTTCTGACCCCTCCTCTCCTTACTTCCTCTTTCTGCCCCTTCCTCTCCTTACTTCCTCTTTCTGCCCCCTCCTCTCCTTACTTCCTCTTTCTGCCCCCTCCTCTCCTTACTTCCTCTTTCTGCCCCCTCCTCTCCTTACTTCCTCTTTCTGCCCCCTCCTCTCCTTACTTCCTCTTTCTGCCCCCTCCTCTCCTTACTTCCTCTTTCTGACCCTCCTCTCCTTACTTCCTCTTTCTGACCCTCCTCTCCTTACTTCCTCTTTCTGACCCTTCCTCTCCTTACTTCCTCTTTCTGACCCCACCCTCTCCTTACTTCCTCTTTCTGCCCCCTCCTCTCCTTACTTCCTCTTTCTGACCCTCCTCTCCTTACTTCCTCTTTCTGACCCTCCTCTCCTTACTTCCTCTTTCTGACCCTCCTCTCCTTACTTCCTCTTTCTGCCCCCTCTCCTTACTTCCTCTTTCTGCCCCCTCTCCTTACTTCCTCTTTCTGCCCCCTCCTCTCCTTACTTCCTCTTTCTGCCCCTCCTCTCCTTACTTCCTCTTTCTGACCCTCCTCTCCTTACTTCCTCTTTCTGCCCCCTCCTCTCCTTACTTCCTCTTTCTGCCCCCTCCTCTCCTTACTTCCTCTTTCTGCCCCCTCTCCTTACTTCCTCTTTCTGCCCCCTCCTCTCCTTACTTCCTCTTTCTGCCCCCTCCTCTCCTTCCTCTTTCTGACCCTCCTCTCCTTCCTCTTTCTGCCCCCACCCTCTCCTTACTTCCTCTTTCTGCCCCCTCCTCTCCTTACTTCCTCTTTCTGCCCCCTCCTCTCCTTACTTCCTCTTTCTGCCCCCTCCTCTCCTTACTTCCTCTTTCTGACCCTCCTCTCCTTCCTCTTTCTGCCCCCACCCTCTCCTTACTTCCTCTTTCTGCCCCCTCCTCTCCTTACTTCCTCTTTCTGCCCCCTCCTCTCCTTACTTCACTTCCTCTTTCTGCCCCCTCCTCTCCTTACTTCCTCTTTCTGCCCCCTCCTCTCCTTACTTCCTCTTTCTGCCCCCTCTCCTTACTTCCTCTTTCTGCCCCCTCTCCTTACTTCCTCTTTCTGCCCCCTCTCCTTACTTCCTCTTTCTGCCCCTCCTCTCCTTACTTCCTCTTTCTGATCCTCCTCTCCTTACTTCCTCTTTCTGACCCTCCTCTCCTTACTTCCTCTTTCTGCCCCCTCCTCTCCTTACTTCCTCTTTCTGACCCTCTTCTCCTTACTTCCTCTTTCTGACCCTCTTCTCCTTACTTCCTCTTTCTGACCCTCCTCTCCTTACTTCCTCTTTCTGACCCTCCTCTCCTTACTTCCTCTTTCTGACCCTCCTCTCCTTACTTCCTCTTTCTGCCCCCTCTCCTTACTTCCTCTTTCTGACCCCTCCTCTCCTTACTTCCTCTTTCTGCCCCCTCCTCTCCTTACTTCCTCTTTCTGCCCCCTCCTCTCCTTACTTCCTCTTTCTGCCCCCTCCTCTCCTTACTTCCTCTTTCTGCCCCCTCCTCTCCTTACTTCCTCTTTCTGCCCCCTCCTCTCCTTACTTCCTCTTTCTGCCCCCTCCTCTCCTTACTTCCTCTTTCTGCCCCCTCCTCTCCTTACTTCCTCTTTCTGCCCCCTCCTCTCCTTACTTCCTCTTTCTGCCCCCTCCTCTCCTTACTTCCTCTTTCTGCCCCCTCCTCTCCTTACTTCCTCTTTCTGCCCCCTCCTCTCCTTACTTCCTCTTTCTGCCCCCTCCTCTCCTTACTTCCTCTTTCTGCCCCCTCCTCTCCTTACTTCCTCTTTCTGACCCTCCTCTCCTTACTTCCTCTTTCTGACCCCTCCTCTCCTTACTTCCTCTTTCTGCCCCCACCCTCTCCTTACTTCCTCTTTCTGCCCCCACCCTCTCCTTACTTCCTCTTTCTGCCCCCTCCTCTCCTTACTTCCTCTTTCTGCCCCCTCCTCTCCTTACTTCCTCTTTCTGCCCCCTCCTCTCCTTACTTCCTCTTTCTGCCCCCTCCTCTCCTTACTTCCTCTTTCTGCCCCTCCTCTCCTTACTTCCTCTTTCTGCCCCCTCCTCTCCTTACTTCCTCTTTCTGCCCCCTCCTCTCCTTACTTCCTCTTTCTGCCCCCTCCTCTCCTTACTTCCTCTTTCTGACCCTCCTCTCCTTACTTCCTCTTTCTGACCCTCCTCTCCTTACTTCCTCTTTCTGCCCCTCCTCTCCTTACTTCCTCTTTCTGCCCCCTCTCCTTACTTCTTCTTTCTGCCCCTCTCCTTACTTCCTCTTTCTGCCCCTCCTCTCCTTACTTCCTCTTTCTGCCCCTCCTCTCCTTACTTCCTCTTTCTGCCCCCTCCTCTCCTTACTTCCTCTTTCTGCTCCTCCTCTCCTTACTTCTTCTTTCTGCCCCTCTCCTTACTTCCTCTTTCTGCTCCTCCTCTCCTTACTTCCTCTTTCTGCCCCTCCTCTCCTTACTTCCTCTTTCTGCCCCCTCCTCTCCTTACTTCCTCTTTCTGCCCCCTCCTCTCCTTACTTCCTCTTTCTGCCCCCTCCTCTCCTTACTTCCTCTTTCTGCCCCCTCCTCTCCTTACTTCCTCTTTCTGCCCCCTCCTCTCCTTACTTCCTCTTTCTGCCCCCTCCTCTCCTTACTTCCTCTTTCTGACCCCTCCTCTCCTTACTTCCTCTTTCTGACCCCTCCTCTCCTTACTTCCTCTTTCTGACCCCTCTCCTTACTTCCTCTTTCTGACCCCTCTCCTTACTTCCTCTTTCTGACCCTCCTCTCCTTACTTCCTCTTTCTGACCCTCCTCTCCTTGCTTCCTCTTTCTGACCCTCCTCTCCTTGCTTCCTCTTTCTGCTCCTCCTCTCCTTACTTCCTCTTTCTGCTCCTCCTCTCCTTACTTCCTCTTTCTGCCCCCTCCTCTCCTTACTTCCTCTTTCTGCCCCCTCCTCTCCTTACTTCCTCTTTCTGCCCCCTCCTCTCCTTACTTCCTCTTTCTGCCCCTCCTCTCCTTACTTCCTCTTTCTGCCCCTCCTCTCCTTACTTCCTCTTTCTGCCCCTCCTCTCCTTACTTCCTCTTTCTGCCCCTCCTCTCCTTACTTCCTCTTTCTGCCCCTCCTCTCCTTACTTCCTCTTTCTGCTCCTCCTCTCCTTACTTCCTCTTTCTGCCCCCTCTCCTTACTTCCTCTTTCTGCCCCCTCTCCTTACTTCCTCTTTCTGCCCGCTCTCCTTACTTCCTCTTTCTGCCCCCTCCTCTCCTTGCTTCCTCTTTCTGACCCTCCTCTCCTTGCTTCCTCTTTCTGACCCTCCTCTCCTTGCTTCCTCTTTCTGACCCTCCTCTCCTTACTTCCTCTTTCTGCTCCTCCTCTCCTTACTTCCTCTTTCTGCTCCTCCTCTCCTTACTTCCTCTTTCTGCCCCCTCCTCTCCTTACTTCCTTGTTTTTATCTCTTATCCTTATTTGGGATCCTCTCCTATCCTTCTATTTGTTCTTTTTCATCTTTTTCAATCATCTGTTTTATTCATAATGTCTTTTCAAACCTGTATCTGTCTCCCTCTGTGATTTCTGAATATCTCTTGGCTAGAAGGCTGAAAACGTATGGGGATGTTTTTACATTTAGACATGTTTGTAATCCCTTTAGTCCAACCACAACTGATCTGGCGTCAGTCTCTAGATAATGACACATTAACATTCTCTGTGGCTTTGAATCCCTAGCTTGGTCCTAGATCAGTTTGTGTTGTCTTGCCAACTCTTGGGGTCATTGTCATTTGCTAGTAAACCATTCTAAAGGCGTCCTCATATATAGGTTGGGTTTGCTCCTAGTAGAACTTGGCTAGACGAAGTGAGAGTCTATGCTCGCATACTCCCTTAATTTATTTTTCAAGCGAAGGTATTTTAACTCAATCTGTTAATGTAATTCATTTGGAGTTTTTTTGCCACGGAGGTCTGTTTCCACTGAGAAGCATACAATCCTACCAAGACGGCAGTTGACAATGTGTGTCTCGTGCACTTCTGTTTGTTTGTTTACGAGGGTTTTGTTATAATCATTCCAAATACAACTGTTTTTTTTTTAACTTACTTAATTTTATCTTTAGCCTGTGGACCTTTACTCAGGAACTTGTTGCATTTACATTATTAGTTAGGTCTATTTGTGATTAGTGTGTGACCTCATAGGTCTATGTGTGATTAGTGTGTGACCTCATAGGTCTATGTGTGATTAGTGTGTGACCTCATAGGTCTATGTGTGATTAGTGTGTGACCTCATAGGTCTATGTGTGATTAGTGTGTGACCTCATAGGTCTATGTGTGATTAGTGTGTGACCTCATAGGTCTATGTGTGATTAGTGTGTGACCTCATAGGTCTGTGTGATTAGTGTGTGACCTCATAGGTCTATGTGTGATTAGTGTGTGACCTCATAGGTCTATGTGTGATTAGTGTGTGACCTCATAGGTCTATGTGTGATTAGTGTGTGACCTCATAGGCCTATGTGTGATTAGTGTGTGACCTCATAGGCCTATGTGTGATTAGAGTGTGACCTCATAGGCCTATGTGTGATTAGTGTGTGACCGCATAGGTCTATGTGTGATTCGTGTGTGACCTCATAGGTCTATTTGTGATTAGTGTGTGACCTCATAGGTCTATTTGTGATTAGTGTGTGACCTCATAGGCCTATGTGTGATTAGTGTGTGACCTCATAGGCCTATGTGTGATTAGATTGTGACCTCATAGGCCTATGTGTGATTAGAGTGTGACCTCATAGGCCTATGTGTGATTAGTGTGTGACCTCATAGGCCTATGTGTGATTAGATTGTGACCTCATAGGCCTATGTGTGATTAGAGTGTGACCTCATAGGCCTATGTGTGATTAGTGTGTGACCTCATAGGCCTATATGTGATTAGTGTGTGACCTCATAGGTCTATGTGTGATTAGTGTGTGACCTCATAGGCCTATGTGTGATTAGTGTGTGACCTCATAGGTCTATGTGTGATTAGTGTGTGACCTCATAGGCCTATTTGTGATTAGTGTGTGACCTCATAGGTCTATGTGTGATTAGTGTGTGACCTCATAGGTCTATGTGTGATTAGTGTGTGACCTCATAGGCCTATGTGTGATTAGTGTGTGACCTCATAGGCCTATAGATCTGATTCTTAGAAAACGTTTGATGGTTATTTCTAATATTGATTGATAGGCTACAAACAAACATGTTGCTGTTGCTATTGTTTACCCTTGATGTGGAGAACATTTGAGTGTTTCCCATGTTGCGTCCTGGTGAGAAACCATACCCTTTTCCCCCCCACTGTTGCACTGGAGAACACCATGTGTTTTCTTCATTCAACATGAGAGAAACTGCACACTTGTTGTTTACATGGCTGGAGTGTTTACATAACCATACCTCTGAACTGTATGCACCTTTTGAAATACGTAGTGTTAAAGACTGGTTCTTCTGGACGGTAGGTTCTTGTACTGGCTGTGAATCGTAAATGTTGTAAAATCCCATCTAGACTTGCCATTATTTTTGCTGCTTTTACTGTCAGGAAATGTGCAATCTAACCCAGGTCCTGACACTTCTACCATTTCGATTAAACAGTCAGAATGGTCGGAAGTTTCCGCACATAAATGGAAGAAGTCTTCTTCCCAAACTTGATTTCGTGAATATTTGGATAAAACCGCAGACTCTTGTATTGCTTTCTGAAACGTGGCTCAAAGACAAAGACATTGGCATTGATGGTTACTATGATTAAGGGTGATGGTGTTGCTGTATACATAAAAGACAAGTACTCTGTGACCATTCTGTCTTCTGTTACCAAACCAGCTCTGCAGCTATGTTACAACCAGCCCTGCAGCTATGTTACAACCAGCCCTGCAGCTATGCTACAACCAGCCCTGCAGCTATGTTACAACCAGCCCTGCAGCTATGTTACAACCAGCCCTGCAGCTATGTTACAACCAGCCCTGCAGCTATGTTACAACCAGCCCTGCAGCTATGTTACAACCAGCCCTGCAGCTATGTTACAACCAGCCCTGCAGCTATGTTACAACCAGCTCTGTAGCTATGTTACAACCAGCCCTGCAGCTATGCTACAACCAGCCCTGCAGCTATGTTACAACCAGCCCTGCAGCTATGTTACAACCAGCCCTGCAGCTATGTTACAACCAGCACTGCAGCTATGCTACAACCAGCTCTGCAGCTACGTTACAACCAGCCCTGCAGCTATGTTACAACCAGCCCTGCAGCTATGTTACAACCAGCCCTGCAGCTATGCTACAACCAGCCCTGCAGCTATGTTACAACCAGCCCTGCAGCTATGTTACAACCAGCTCTGTAGCTATGTTACAACCAGCACTGCAGCTATGTTACAACCAGCTCTGTAGCTATGTTACAACCAGCTCTGTAGCTATGTTACAACCAGCTCTGTAGCTATGTTACAACCAGCTCTGTAGCTATGTTACAACCAGCTCTGTAGCTATGTTACAACCAGCACTGCAGCTATGTTACAACCAGCTCTGTAGCTATGTTACAACCAGCTCTGTAGCTATGTTACAACCAGCTCTGTAGCTATGCTACAACCAGCCCTGCAGCTATGTTACAACCAGCCCTGCAGCTATGTTACAACCAGCACTGCAGCTATGTTACAACCAGCCCTGCAGCTATGTTACAACCAGCCCTGCAGCTATGTTACAACCAGCACTGCAGCTATGTTACAACCAGCCCTGCAGCTATGTTACAACCAGCCCTGCAGCTATGTTACAACCAGCCCTGCAGCTATGTTACAACCAGCCCTGCAGCTATGTTACAACCAGCACTGCAGCTATGTTACAACCAGCCCTGCAGCTATGTTACAACCAGCCCTGCAGCTATGTTACAACCAGCCCTGCAGCTATGTTACAACCAGCTCTGCAGCTATGTTACAACCAGCTCTGCAGCTATGTTACAACCAGCCCTGCAGCTATGTTACAACCAGCCCTGCAGCTATGTTACAACCAGCACTGCAGCTATGTTACAACCAGCCCTGCAGCTATGTTACAACCAGCTCTGCAGCTATGTTACAACCAGCCCTGCAGCTATGTTACAACCAGCCCTGCAGCTATGTTACAACCAGCTCTGCAGCTATGTTACAACCAGCACTGCAGCTATGTTACAACCAGCCCTGCAGCTATGTTACAACCAGCTCTGCAGCTATGTTACAACCAGCCCTGCAGCTATGTTACAACCAGCCCTGCAGCTATGTTACAACCAGCCCTGCAGCTATGTTACAACCAGCCCTGCAGCTATGTTACAACCAGCCCTGCAGCTATGTTACAACCAGCCCTGCAGCTACGTTACAACCAGCCCTGCAGCTATGTTACAACCAGCCCTGCAGCTACGTTACAACCAGCCCTGCAGCTATGTTACAACCAGCACTGCAGCTATGTTACAACCAGCCCTGCAGCTATGCTACAACCAGCCCTGCAGCTATGTTACAACCAGCCCTGCAGCTATGTTACAACCAGCTCTGTAGCTATGTTACAACCAGCCCTGCAGCTATGTTACAACCAGCTCTGCAGCTATGTTACAACCAGCCCTGCAGCTATGTTACAACCAGCTCTGCAGCTATGTTACAACCAGCCCTGCAGCTATGCTACAACCAGCCCTGCAGCTATGTTACAACCAGCACTGCAGCTATGCTACAACCAGCCCTGCAGCTATGCTACAACCAGCCCTGCAGCTATGCTACAACCAGCCCTGCAGCTATGTTACAACCAGCCCTGCAGCTATGTTACAACCAGCCCTGCAGCTACGTTACAACCAGCCCTGCAGCTATGTTACAACCAGCCCTGCAGCTATGTTACAACCAGCTCTGCAGCTATGCTACAACCAGCCCTGCAGCTATGTTACAACCAGCACTGCAGCTATGCTACAACCAGCCCTGCAGCTATGCTACAACCAGCCCTGCAGCTATGTTACAACCAGCCCTGCAGCTATGTTACAACCAGCCCTGCAGCTATGTTACAACCAGCCCTGCAGCTATGCTACAACCAGCTCTGCAGCTATGTTACAACCAGCCCTGCAGCTATGTTACAACCAGCACTGCAGCTATGTTACAACCAGCACTGCAGCTATGCTACAACCAGCCCTGCAGCTATGTTACAACCAGCTCTGCAGCTATGTTACAACCAGCCCTGCAGCTATGTTACAACCAGCCCTGCAGCTATGTTACAACCAGCCCTGCAGCTATGTTACAACCAGCACTGCAGCTATGTTACAACCAGCTCTGCAGCTATAATGAAGGAGTATAACAAAGTGTTCCGATAAGCTTACGTTGTTATTATTAGAAGCTTGTGTCTATTTTAATATTGAGGAATATGACTTTCTCTGGTCATAGGAGTAACAACATGAATTGGTGCGTGAGGCAGAATGCAGTGTTGACTTGAGTTTCACCATCAGCTGGTAGACTGTGTAACTTTTTCTCAGTGGAGGGACAGGAATTCGGTTGAGAGGCAGCCGGGGGGGAAAGTCACGTTTTTACGCTCACTCAGTTGTGTCACAAGTAATACTACAAATGATCTATTACCAGTGTGATCATATACCATTTAAAAATATATATATATTTTTTTTCTACATTTCCTGGTTCTACATATCTATAATTTTCTACATTTCCTGGTTCTACATATCTATAATTTTCTACATTTCCTGGTTCTACATATACATATATAACATTTTCTATATTTCCTGGTTCTACATATCTATATCATTTTCTACATATCTATAGAATATACATTTTCTACATTTCCTATTTCTACATATCTATATAGTATAATTTTCTACATTTCCTGGTTCTATATAGTGTTTTGTATGTTTTCCCGTTTTATCTCTTTGAGAGTTTGTGTTCCTTTACTAACACCACATTCCCTGTCTACATGCGTTTTTTGTTCTAGTAGAAATACATCTAGAACACGTTCTGTTCTATCCTGTATTTCTATCTGATAGTATGACATCTAGTGGCCTTTCTGGGTACTTTAGATTACCACTGTTGTCTGCTATTACCTCTGGCTCGCTGTGTGGCCTTATCTGTCCCACTATTGACTGTGGAGATATACTCTGATGAAGGGTCGACTGATCGAAAGCTCTGCTATATTAAAATACATTTCCATCTGACGAAGTGTGCGGAGACTTTATACAGTGATAATGTATTGGGCCTATAACCTACTGAGCATAGCCAATATGCAGTGATAATGTATTGGACCTATAACCTACTGAGCATAGCCAATATACAGTGATAATGTATTGGGCCTATAACCTACTGAGCATAGCCAATATACAGTGATAATGTATTGGGCCTATAACCTACTGAGCATAGCCAATATACAGTGATAATGTATTGGGCCTATAACCTACTGAGCATAGCCAATATGCAGTGATAATGTATTGGACCTATAACCTACTGAGCATAGCCAATATACAGTGATAATGTATTGGGCCTATAACCTACTGAGCATATTGGGCCTGTAGCCTACTGAGCATAGCCAGTATACAGTGATAATGTATTGGGCCTATAACCTACTGAGCATATTGGGCCTGTAGCCTACTGAGCATAGTGGGTCTATAACCTACTGAGCATAGCCAATATACACTGATAATGTATTGGGCCTATAGCCTACTGAGCATAGCCAGTATACAGTGATAATGTATTGGGTCTATAACCTACTGAGCATAGCTAATATACAGTGATAATGTATTGGGCCTATAACCTACTGAGCATAGCCAATATACAGTGATAATGTATTGGGCCTATAACCTACTGAGCATAGCCAATATACAGTGATAATGTATTGGGCCTATAACCTACTGAGCATATTGGGCCTGTAGCCTACTGAGCATAGCCAGTATACAGTGATAATGTATTGGGCCTATAACCTACTGAGCATATTGGGCCTGTAGCCTACTGAGCATAGTGGGTCTATAACCTACTGAGCATAGCCAATATACACTGATAATGTATTGGGCCTATAGCCTACTGAGCATAGCCAGTATACAGTGATAATGTATTAGGTCTATAACCTACTGAGCATAGCTAATATACAGTGATAATGTATTGGGCCTATAACCTACTGAGCATAGCCAATATACAGTGATAATGTATTGGGCCTATAACCTACTGAGCATAGCCAATATACAGTGATAATGTATTGGGCCTATAACCTACTGAGCATATTGGGCCTGTAGCCTACTGAGCATAGCCAGTATACAGTGATAATGTATTGGGCCTATAACCTACTGAGCATATTGGGCCTGTAGCCTACTGAGCATAGTGGGTCTATAACCTACTGAGCATAGCCAATATACACTGATAATGTATTGGGCCTGTAGCCTACTGAGCATATTGGGTCTATAGCCTACTGAGCATAGTGGGTCTATAACCTACTGAGCATAGCCAATATACACTGATAATGTATTGGGCCTATAGCCTACTGAGCATAGCCAGTATACAGTGATAATGTATTGGGTCTATAACCTACTGAGCATAGCTAATATACAGTGATAATGTATTGGGCCTATAACCTACTGAGCATAGCCAATATACCGTGATAATGTATTGGGCCTGTAACCTACTGAGCATAGCCAATATACAGTGATAATGTATTGGACCTATAACCTACTGAGCATATTGGGTCTATAGCCTACTGAGCATAGTGGGTCTATAACCTACTGAGCATAGCCAATATACACTGATAATGTATTGGGCCTATAGCCTACTGAGCATATTGGGTCTATAGCCTACTGAGTATAGTGGGTCTATAACCTACTGAGCATAGCCAATATACACTGATAATGTATTGGGCCTATAGCCTACTGAGCATATTGGGTCTATAGCCTACTGAGCATAGTGGGTCTATAACCTACTGAGCATAGCCAATATACACTGATAATGTATTGGGCCTATAGCCTACTGAGCATATTGGGTCTATAGCCTACTGAGTATAGTGGGTCTATAACCTACTGAGCATAGCCAATATACACTGATAATGTATTGGGCCTGTAGCCTACTGAGCATATTGGGTCTATAGCCTACTGAGCATAGTGGGTCTATAACCTACTGAGCATAGCCAATATACACTGATAATGTATTGGGCCTATAGCCTACTGTGCATAGCCAATATACAGTGATAATGTATTGGGCCTATAGCCTACTGAGCATAGCCAATATGCAGTGATAATGTATTGGGCCTATAGCCTACTGAGCATAGCTAATATACAGTGATAATGTATTGGGCCTATAGCCTACTGAGCATAGCCAATATACAGTGATAATGTATTGGGCCTGTAGCCTACTGAGCATAGCCAATATGCAGTGATAATGTATTGGGTCTATAGCCTACTGAGCATAGCTAATATACAGTGATAATGTATTGGGCCTATAGCCTACTGAGCATAGCCAATATACAGTGATAATGTATTGGGCCTATAGCCTACCGAGCATAGCCAATATACAGTGATAATGTATTGGGCCTGTAGCCTACTGAGCATATTGGGTCTATAGCCTACTGAGCATAGTGGGTCTATAACCTACTGAGCATAGCCAATATACACTGATAATGTATTGGGCCTATAGCCTACTGAGCATATTGGGTCTATAGCCTACTGAGCATAGCCAATATACACTGATAATGTATTGGGCCTGTAGCCTACTGAGCATATTGGGTCTATAGCCTACTGAGCATAGTGGGTCTATAACCTACTGAGCATAGCCAATATACACTGATAATGTATTGGGCCTGTAGCCTACTGAGCATATTGGGTCTATAGCCTACTGAGCATAGTGGGTCTATAACCTACTGAGCATAGCCAATATACACTGATAATGTATTGGGCCTGTAGCCTCCTGAGCATATTGGGTCTATAGCCTACTGAGCATAGTGGGTCTATAACCTACTGAGCATAGCCAATATACACTGATAATGTATTGGGCCTATAGCCTACTGAGCATAGCCAATATACAGTGATAATGTATTGGGCCTATAGCCTACTGAGCATAGCCAATATACAGTGATAATGTATTGGGCCTATAGCCTACCGAGCATAGCCAATATACAGTGATAATGTATTGGGCCTATAGCCTACTGAGCATAGCCAATATACAGTGATAATGTATTGGGCCTATAACCTACTGAGCATAGCCAATATACAGTGATAATGTATTGGGCCTATAACCTACTGAGCATAGCTAATATACAGTGATAATGTATTGGGCCTGTAGCCTACTGAGCATAGCCAATATGCAGTGATAATGTATTGGTCTATAGCCTACTGAGCATAGCTAATATACAGTGATAATGTATTGGGTCTATAGCCTACTGAGCATAGCCAATATACAGTGATAATGTATTGGGCCTGTAGCCTACTGAGCATAGCTAATATACAGTGATAATGTATTGGGCCTATAGCCTACTGAGCATAGCCAATATGCAGTGATAATGTATTGGACCTATAGCCTACTGAGCATATTGGGTCTATAACCTACTGAGCATAGCTAATATACAGTGATAGTATATTGGGCCTATAGCCTACTGAGCATAGCAAATATGCAGTGATAATGTTTTTGGGTCTATAGCCTACTGAGCATAGCCAATATACAGTGATAATGTATTGGGTCTATAGCCTACTGAGCATAGCAAATATGCAGTGATAATGTATTGGGCCTATAGCCTACTGAGCATAGCAAATATGCAGTGATAATGTTTTTGGGTCTATAGCCTACTGAGCATAGCCAATATGCAGTGATAATGTTTTTGGGTCTATAGCCTACTGAGCATAGCCAATATGCAGTGATAATGTATTGGGCCTATAGCCTACTGAGCATAGCCAATATGCAGTGATAATGTATTGGGCCTATAGCCTACTGAGCATAGCCAATATGCAGTGATAATGTATTGGGCCTATAGCCTACTGAGCATATTGGGTCTATAGTCTACTGAGCATAGCCAATATACAGTGATAATGTATTTGGGTCTATAGCCTACTGAGCATAGCCAATATGCAGTGATAATGTATTGGGCCTATAGCCTACTGAGCATAGCCAATATGCAGTGATAATGTATTGGGCCTATAGCCTACTGAGCATAGCCAATATGCAGTGATAATGTATTGGGCCTATAGCCTACTGAGCATAGCCAATATGCAGTGATAATGTATTGGGCCTATAGCCTACTGAGCATATTGGGTCTATAGTCTACTGAGCATAGCCAATATACAGTGATAATGTATTGGGCCTATAACCTACTGAGCATATTGGGTCTATAGTCTACTGAGCATAGCCAATATACAGTGATAATGTATTGGGCCTGTAGCCTACTGAGCATAGCCAATATACAGTGATAATGTATTGGGCCTATAGCCTACTGCACAAACCACATTACTACAGAACTGTTTTTAATTGGTTAATTTTGCATAGGCATATGTTTTTCATTAAGTCACGCTTTAAAAAAAATAATGTTGTCTTCCATTTTGACTCGGAAGGGAATCTTGACTCCGATGAGGTTGGTGACCGCTGCTGTTGAGTATCCCCTACTTATGATAGTTTCACAACAGTGTTTTGAACCAATCAGAGATCACTCAAGGAGTATTGTACTGGGTTGGAACAGTGTTTTGGACCAATCAGCGATTACTCAAGGAGTATTGTATTGGGTTGGAACAGTGTTTTGGACCAATCAGCGATCACTCAAGGAGTATTGGGTTGGAACAGTGTTTTGGACCAATCAGCAATCACTCAAGGAGTATTGGGTTGGAACAGTGTTTTGGACCAATCAGCAATCACTCAAGGAGTATTGGGTTGGAACAGTGTTTTGGACCAATCAGAGATCACTCAAGGAGTATTGTATTGGGTTGGAACAGTGTTTTGGACCAATCAGCGATCACTCAAGGAGTATTGTACTGGGTTGGAACAGTGTTTTGGACCAATCAGAGATCACTCAAGGAGTATTGTATTGGGTTGGAACAGTGTTTTGGACCAATCAGCGATTACTCAAGGAGTATTGTACTGGGTTGGAACAGTGTTTTGGACCAATCAGCGATTACTCAAGGAGTATTGTACTGGGTTGGAACAGTGTTTTGGACCAATCAGCGATCACTCAAGGAGTATTGGGTTGGAACAGTGTTTTGGACCAATCAGAGATCACTCAAGGAGTATTGTACTGGGTTGGAACAGTGTTTTGGACCAATCAGCGATCACTCAAGGAGTATTGTACTGGGTTGGAACAGTGTTTTGGACCAATCAGGGGGTGGAACGACTCCAGGATTTTTTAGAGTTGACTCCGGTGGTCGAGGAATCAACTCTTTTGGAGTCGACTCCGGCTCTCGGTGGTCGAGGAATCAACTCTTTTGGAGTCGACTCCGGCTCTCGGTGGTCGAGGAATCAACTCTTTTGGAGTCGACTCCGGCTCTCGGTGGTCGAGGAATCAACTCTTTTGGAGTCGACTCTCCACCACTACGTAACCTCTAATCCCGGATTGGTGGTCACCTCACTCTGTCCCTGACTAATTGTGAACTCTGACCTCTAACCTATATCCCTGTAGCTGTTGGAGGAGGAGGGAGGCCATGGTGTCGGCGGCTGGGTGCCCGGCTGGTTGGGAGGCAGAGCTGTACAGAGTGTCCCCAACACACCACAGAGACCTGGAGCAGGACAGGGGGGCTTCAACAACGTGAGTATATGGACATTATGCACACAGATATGGATAAACACACAGATATGGATAAACACACAGATATGGATAAACACACAGATATGGATAAACACACAGATATGGATAAACACACAGATATGGATAAACACACAGATATGGATAAACACACAGATATGGATAAACACACAGATATGGATACACACACAGATATGGATACACACACAGATATGGATACACACACAGATATGGATACACACACAGATATGGATACACACACAGATATGGATACACACACAGATATAGACACAGATATGGATACACACACAGATATGGATAAACACACAGATATGGACACACACACAGATATGGACACACACACACACACATACACAGATATGGACACACATACACAGATATGGACACACACACACAGATATGGACACACACACACAGATATGGACACACACACACAGAGATATGGACACACACACACAGAGATATGGACACACACACACACACACACACACAGAGATATGGACACACACACACACACACACAGAGATATGGACACACACACACACACACAGAGATATGGACACACACACACACACAGAGATATGGACACACACACACACAGAGATATGGACACACACAGAGATCTGGACACACACACACACACAGATACGGACACAGATATACATTTACATTTAAGTCATTTAGCAGACGCTCTTATCCAGAGCGACTTACAAATTGGTGCATTCACCTTATGATATCCAGGACACACACACAGATATGGACACACACAGATATGGACACACAGACACACACAGATATGCGCACACATATCGACACATATGCACACACGTACCTAAACTAACTTTGGTACCCAGCTACCCTACTTTGATCTTCTGTTCTTCTTCTCTGGTAGTTCTCTGTTGTTCTTCTTCTCTGGTAGTTCTCTGTTGTTCTTCTTCTCCGGTAGTTCTCTGTTCTTCTTCTCTGGTAGTTCTCTGTTGTTCTTCTTCTCTGGTAGTTCTCTGTTGTTCTTCTTCTCCGGTAGTTATCTGTTCTTCTTCTCTGGTAGTTATCTGTTCTTCTTCTCCGGTAGTTATCTGTTCTTCTTCTTCTCCGGTAGTTCTCTGTTCTTCTCTGGTAGTTCTCTGTTCTTCTTCTCTGGTAGTTCTCTGTTCTTCTTCTCTGGTAGTTCTCTGTTCTTCTTCTCTGGTAGTTCTCTGTTGTTCTTCTTCTCTGGTAGTTCTCTGTTGTTCTTCTTCTCTGGTAGTTCTCTGTTGTTCTTCTTCTCTGGTAGTTCTCTGTTGTTCTTCTTCTCTGGTAGTTCTCTGTTGTTCTTCTTCTCTGGTAGTTCTCTGTTGTTCTTCTTCTCTGGTAGTTCTCTGTTGTTCTTCTTCTCCGGTAGTTCTCTGTTGTTCTTCTTCTCCGGTAGTTATCTGTTCTTCTTCTTCTCCGGTAGTTCTCTGTTCTTCTTCTCTGGTAGTTCTCTGTTCTTCTTCTCTGGTAGTTCTCTGTTCTTCTTCTCTGGTAGTTCTCTGTTGTTCTTCTTCTCTGGTAGTTCTCTGTTGTTCTTCTTCTCCGGTAGTTCTCTGTTGTTCTTCTTCTTCTCCGGTAGTTCTCTGTTGTTCTTCTTCTTCTCCGGTAGTTCTCTGTTGTTCTTCTTCTTCTCCGGTAGTTCTCTGTTGTTCTTCTTCTTCTCCGGTAGTTCTCTGTTGTTGTTCTTCTTCTTCTCCGGTAGTTCTCTGTTGTTCTTCTTCTTCTTCTCCGGTAGTTCTCTGTTGTTCTTCTTCTTCTTCTCCGGTAGTTCTCTGTTGTTCTTCTTCTTCTTCTCCGGTAGTTCTCTGTTGTTCTTCTTCTTCTTCTCCGGTAGTTCTCTGTTGTTCTTCTTCTTCTTCTCCGGTAGTTCTCTGTTGTTCTTCTTCTTCTTCTCCGGTAGTTCTCTGTTGTTCTTTTTCTTCTCCGGTAGTTCTCTGATCTCTTCTGTTCTTTTCCAGTCGTTCTCTGAGATGTTTGTAAAGTTCCTGGAGGTGGAGTCTAGGCCGGCACTCCCTGCCCCCAGACTTCCTGTCTATGACATCAAACCTCTCAGTGCCCCGCCTCCTGGGAGGACCACCAGCTCAGCCTGGGCTCAACAACCAGAAGGTAATGCTGTCATGGTAATATTGTTCCAGGGTGATATATTGCTGTCTTTGTAATATTGTTCCAGGGTGAAATAATGCTGTCATGGTAATATTGTTCAAGGGTGAAATAATGTTGTCATGGTAATATTGTTCAAGGGTGAAATAATGTTGTCATGGTAATATTGTTAAAGGGTGAAATAATACTGTCATGGTAATATTGTTCCAGGGTGAGGTA